>NW_024728799.1:0-80000 GCF_018991925.1 Homarus americanus | reverse complement strand
TCCTTACTCACATTAGGGGGTTAGGTCTTGTATCTTTACACACACACACGTATATATGAGGACGGATGGAAGGATGGATGGAGGGAGGGAGGGGAAGGAGGGAGGGAGAGAGGGAGGAGGGAGGAGGAGGAGGAGGGAGGAGGGAGGGAAGGAGGAGGGAGGGAGGGAGGAGAAGGGGAGGGAGGGAGAGGAGGGAGTTACACAACCACCAAAATTATCATTATTCACATGCACAGCAAATAGACAGACACCCCCCCTTACTGCCATTCCCTTCCACCTCTTCCCCTCCTTCGTCCTCACTTCCTTCCTCCACCTCCCTCCTTCTTCCCCTCCTCCTTCCCTTTCCCCTCCTTCAAATCATCTCGTAAATCAAAATTATGTTCCTTTACGAGCTCTCAAGTCCTCATCTGCCGTAATCTGAGCGTCAGGGCGACATTTCTTCCTTCCCCATCCCCCTCCCTCTCCCTCCCTATCGCTATATACTGCAGCGTGATGTCACCGTGATGTCATACCGCTCTCTACCTACCAACGACATCACCTATATGCGATGTCAACTAAGGCTTGAATTTGCACTTGATATGTCAGCCTCGGTGTGTGTGTAGGGGGAGGGAGGAGAGGGAAGAGGAGGGGTGTGACTATACATTACCTAAATTATACACCTGAAAACGTCCTGGAGACCTACATAAAATGGCCTAAAGAGTTCCATCAGGTGACACGAGGGTTAGGAGCCTTGGGAGGAGAGGAGGGGGAAAGAGGGGAGGGAGAGAGAGGGGAGGGAGAGAGGGAGGAGGGGGAGAGAGGGGGGGACAGAGAGAAGGGAGGTGAGATAAGGGGGTAGGATAGAGGAGGAGGAGGAGGCTAGAGAGGAGAGACGAAAGCGGAGAGGAAAAAAGGAGGAGGAGCCATGAGGATAAAGAGAGAGAGGGGGGCAGGGGGTAAGGGGTGGGAAGTATGTCGTTAAGGTAAGAAAGTCAATGATATATATTAGCACAGTATATAATAATCCTTTATGGGATACTCAACATGGCAGGAAGGGAGGGAGGGGGGGGCGGGGAGGGGGAGCAGGGATATTGGTGTGGTAATAGTGTCGTATATATTAAGAGCAGGTGATACAGGAAGGAAGTACAGGTGTTATCATATTGTTTCAGCTCCTGTGTGTGTGTGTGTGTGTGTGTGTGTGTGTGTGTGTGTGTGTGTGTGGATATTTCTCCTGCGGTAACTATTGATCTCGTAAGTGCAAGGAGCTTAGCTTTTGATGACGATGATTTAACCATTTTTTGATGACGATGATTTAACCATTTGATGATTTAACCATGTTTTGATGACGATGATTTAACCATTTTTTGATGACGATGATTTAACCATTTTGATGACGATGATTTAACCCTTTTTTATGACTATTACTTAACCCCCACCACCACCACCACGCCTCCTCCTCCTATACCCAGACCCCACCATCACGCCAGGGTAACTGAAAGACACCAGAGAAAATATAATGTGATCTGAATGTGGGGGAAGATAACAGAAGGGCGAGTGAATGAATGGTGGTAGTGGTGGTGTCAAGGAACAATGGTCAGGCCAGAGGATGAATGTCGTCACCCTGAGAGAGAGAGAGAGAGAGACAGACAAAACTTGAGATATTTATTATTAAACCCCTTTTGACACACACACACACACACACACACACACACACACACACACACACACACACACACACACACACACACACACACACACACACCAGCTGTCATGACAAACACTCAGACAGACAGACAGACAGACAGACAGACAGACAGCCAGACAGACAGACAGACAGACAGACAGACAGACAGGCACACAGACAGGTACACAAGAACAAGACAATAATTATATTTGCCAACTAGACATAATCCTGACAGCTCTGTCCTCTCGTTCCACCTTAATATAATCCAAGTTGTACTGCTTCCCTCCCTTATCATATTTATGTTTATCAACACCACCATTGTAACTTATGTATAGACTTATAATATAATGCAAGAACAAATAAAATAAAATAAATAAATATTGAAGTGATAGCTGTGGTAACATTATGATATGTTCTTATTACCACCATGTTATTGTACTATTCCAGATGATACTAAATGTTACATAATACTTCCTTGAGATAAATGTACAGTATATATCAGGTGCCTACAAGAGAGCTTAGGTTCTCAACTGGCTCAGCCATGTTAATATTGTTATTATTATCCACTCTGTATCTGTGTTTTTCTGGCTAAATAAACTGTTTAAATATATCAATAAGGTCAGAAATAAACACTATCGTCGCCAACCAATAAATTATCGTATATTCCACCTCCTCTCAACACCACAGCTACATAGAACACGAGAGAGAGAGAGAGAGAGAGAGAGAGAGAGAGAGAGAGAGTGAAGGAGGAAGGAGGTACACAGAGGCCCCCTTTTCCTGCAAGATTCCACGACTTGCACTTAGCACTGGTGTAGTAAATGATGTCCTTCAGAGGTGAGTGCTTGACTAATGGTACATAAACATTTCCCTTCTGCCTGCCTGCCTGCCTGCCTACCTACCTCCATGTCTACCTACCTACCTACATGCCTACCTACCTAACGCGGGAGGGAAGGAGGGACAGAAAGGAGGGAGGTAGAAAGAAAGAAAGAAAGAAAGAAAAAAGAAAGAAAGAAAGAAAGAGGGGTGGAGAAAAAATGAAAGAAAGAGAAAGAGAGAGGACGGGGGGGAAAAGAAAGAAAGATAGAAAAAGAGAAATGGTTACCAAGCTATAGGCAGTGAGGGGAAGGGGATGAGGGGAAGGGAGTGAGGGGAAGGGAGGAGGAAGAAGGGGATGAGGGAAGGTCCAAGGTAGGTAGGTCAAGTAGTCGAAGCGGATTATTTATGAGATCCGAAGCCAGAGAGAGAGAGAGAGAGAGAGAGAGAGAGAGAGACAATGGTTGACTAAAGTGGCCTAAACTAAGTGGCCTGGTCAAGATATAGGTAGAGTGCGTGTAACAGGTTATGAAGAGTGTGTGTGTAGGGGGAGGGAGGCAGAATGTAAACAAATAATAGAAAGAGGGGGGGAGGAGGTAGAGTGTGTAATAAGAGACACAATAAGAACTAACACACTCACCACCTCCCCTGTCCACACACACACACACACTACACACCCCACACACTCTAACACACACACACAATATTGGGGCTGACACATGACTGCTACTGTACCCAATATTGGTTTTCATTACTAGAAATCGTTATTACCTTTTTGTTTTTTTTGCCTGTGACTCCCTGTGACTGCCAACGCAACAACAAAAAACTCCACTTCCATATTCTCCTACTACTCCTCCTCCTCTTCCTACTCCTCTCTTTTTCTCTTCCTCCTCTTCTTCTCTTTCTCTTCCCCTTCTCTTTTCTTCCTCCTCTTCCTACTACTACTCCTCCTCTCCATTCTCCTCTCTTTCTCTCCCTTCCTCCCCCTCCTCCCCTTCTTCCTACTCCTCTTCCTCCCCTCCTTCCTCTTCCCATTCCTCTTCCTTCTCCCCTTCCTCTTCCCATTCCTCTTCCTCCTCCCCTTCCTCTTCCCATTCCTCTTCCTCCTCCTCCAGTAAGCTCCGTGGTGTTGGTACAGGTATTCAAGAAGAGGAGATGATGATAAATGACGAAAGAAAAAGAAAAATTATAAACCAAGATTGTGGAAAGAAAATGGAGAGAGAGAGAGAGAGAGAGAGAGAGAGAGAGAGAGAGACAGAGAGAGAGAGAGTAGAGAGAGAGACTAGGATGAATTTCTTTTTTATGTAGTATATACACCAACCCCCCAGCCAATTGTCTCAATAAGGCACAACACAAATACAACAATATGTATACAGTGATACAGACACACTGTAACACCATATTCCTGTGCACTATACTGTAACACCCACCTCTGTACACACAAACACTACACCCAACACTGTAAAGCCGTAAATTCAATGGCCGGCTTGTTGCTTTCTCAGGAATTTGTAGTTTATGGTCTAACTAAATTTAAACCACTTACAGTTTAACATTGCTTGGGGGGGGTTTAAATCTACAGAGTCACTGGAAGGAAGGAAGGAAGGAAGGAAGGAAGGAAGGAAGGAAGGAAGGAAGGGAGGGAGGGAGGGAGGGAGGGAGGGATGGAAGGAGGGATGGAAGGAAGGAATGAGGGATGGAAGAAAGGAATAAAGGAAGGATGGAGAGAGGGAAGAAAGGAAATAAGGAATAAAGGATGGAAGGATGGAAGAGAGGAAGGAATAAAAGAAGAATTGAAGAAGGACTGAAGGAAGTAACGAAGGAAGGATGATCTGATTCCACTAAGGAGGGGATACTCCTGGAAACCTCTGGCATACTTCTTGGTAAGAGAGAGAGAGAGAGAGAGAGAGAGAGAGAGAGAGAGAGAGAGGGAGAGAGGAGAGAGGGAGAGAGAGAGAGAGAGAGAGAGAGAGAGAGAGAGAGAGAGAGAGAGAGAGAGAGAGAGAGAGAGAGAGAGAGTTTTTTTAGTTTAACAAATTTATTGACAAAGCTTGTAGCACAGTTTGCCTATTCTGAGTAATTCAGTCAGGTCTTGAAACTGAGGGTGGCATCACTTCTCACTGCCACACAGGACAGAGGTTCATACACAAAGAAATACAACATATTCATGAACAGTATATATAGGTCAGACTCATGTGGGTGATGTCACTGTTTGCTGACATGCAAGACAGTGGTTCATATACATTGGACATCATATTCTAATTGATGTCATGTTCTAATTGAAGTCTAATCAGTGTGGGCTAGCAAATTTGGGATAAACAGCAAGAATGTCCCCAAGCACCCCAGACTCAATGTAGTAATTACAAAGTTCATGATACAATAAGCCAGGTGGCCTGAAGTCTTTAACAGGTGTCACATTCAATAATACAGTGTAGTGTTCAAGTGTATGCTTTGAAGGTTTATCACAAAGTTTACATGCTGAGTGTTCCAGTATGGGTACAGCGTTACTAACTTGTCAGATGTGTCTGTATCCTAGACAGAGACAGACAGAGAAATATAATATGATCAGTTAAATCACATCGTTGGTTAAATAACAAAGATTATGCAATGATTGATTATCAGACCACAGCTTACAGCCCAGAGAATTACAACACATATAACAGCGAGCTCCAAGTTGATACACCCTGGGTCAGGACCCAAGGGCCCTGACCCAGGCCTAAGTACTTGAGTAACCCTACGATATAACCGATATAACCGTGTTAAGGAAACCACACCTAGCCAAGACACACCCGGGCATGACCACGCACCTGGGCAAACACAGCTGTCCAGATCTAACCAGTTTAGTGTTAATTGTCAGGGTCAAACGCCGGCTGTTTCTCCCCCATATAAAGGCCCTGCAGTCCCGTCCACGGGCTGATGCTGATTCTGATTCTGATTCTGGTTACTCTCATTATTCTCATCCGACCCATCTCTCTCCCGTTCGGGTCGTCATTCTGTTCACTCGAACAGTCACACTTGTCCTCCCCCCAGGCCGGGAGGGAGACTTCCCGACCAGACCCCGGCGTCACCAGCTAAGCAGGGTCTCCCATAGGAGGCAGCCCAGTAGCAGTCGCTGGGCCTCTGTCAGGTTACACGTGAGTCTTTGTCAGAACGATCCCAAGGGTGAGTTACCTACTGTATTCATTTCATCTTTGTGTCCGAGAGTCAGTATCCAGTAACGTAAATATAATGTGCTAAACTCCGATATAATATTGATATTAATGTGTCCATGTCATTGAGTGAATTAATAAATAGTTGTATCGAAGTGTTGTTTGAGAAGTTGTCCCTTAAGAAAGTATAAGATAATATAAGTGTAAATAACTAACCGGCCACGCTACCAAACTTCCTTTCTTTACACTCCTACAACTAAATATTATCTCTATACGTCCTAACCTTAAAACCCCCCCCCATTATAATTAGTCCCCAGCCACACCTGTACGTTAGGATATCAACACAAAACTAAATAAACAAGTTAAGGTACACATAGTTAATCTGGTAGTGTGTGTGTGTGTGTGTGTGTGTGTGTGTGTGTGTGCTGAGAGTACGTGTAAACCAAGGCATGTTGCCAAAGGAGGGGGAGGGTCACCACAACACACACACAAACAGACCTGAAACGGCAGGTGAATAAACCCATTTACTATACCACCACCTGACGCACACTAACCCACTTATACTACTACCATCATCTAACACACTCACCCACCACCAAACACACTCACCCACCACCAAACACACTCACCCACCACCACCAAACACACTCACCCACCACCAAACACACTCACCCACCACCAAACACACTCACCCACCATCACCTAACACACTCACCCACAGAACAGTTCTCTAAATCTATCTTTGTTCCCACTCCTTCAACTTGTTTCCCGCCACAACAAACACCAGAATCTAGACCAAACACAAACCCGGTCCTCATTCGCTCTCAATCCATCACCATTACTGCCATATAAAATCCCCCCCCTGCCTGGTCCCCCCCTCCTCCCCCTCACAGTAAGGCTTTAAGACATATAATATAAAGGTCTACTTGGGTTATATGTCTGTCTGTACAACCAACCCAGAAGCATCCATTGTTGTCTAGTGATTAAGGGGAGTAACAGCTGAATGAATGAATGAATGCTTTACTCGCTACCTAACCTAACCAAACCAAACCAAACCTCACCAAACCAAACCTCACCAAACCAAACCTCACCAAACCAAACCTCACCAAACCAAACCTCACCAAACCAAAAACCAAACCAAACCTCACCAAACCAAACCAAACCTCAAACCAAACCAAACCTCACCAATCCAAACCTCACCAAACCAAACCTCACCAAACCAAACCTCACCAAACCAAACCTCACAAGCAAACCTCACCAAACCAAACCTCACCAAACCAAACCTCACCAAACCAAACCTCACCAAACCAAACCTCACCAAACCAAACCTCACCAAACCAAACCTCACCAAACCAAACCTCACCAAACCAAACCTCACCAAACCAAACCTCACCAAACCAAACCTCATCAAACCAAACCTCACCAAACTCCCCATTCCACCCTATCTACCCAGCTGAGGATATGAAGGTGGGTCAAGTACAGTACAAGCCACACTGTTTAACTTATGTATAAAAGGTTTAATATTATTTAACTGTGTCGTATCCCTCACTCACCCTAACGACCCTCCCCCCTCCCTAACGAGAGAGTAAAGGGACTTGCAAGACTATACAATTTAATGCTGGTATTTAACTCCTTGGGTCTATAAAGTCAACTCCATGATGCCTTTCCCGGTAGCTACATAATCTGCTGGAGGTGATCTTTATATGCTCCCCCCCCCCCACAGCCACACCTTATGATGCCTGCCTTCCCTCACAAGCCACACCATATTATGCCTTCCCTCCCCAGCCACACCGTATGACCTTTGCACTTTGCTCAAGAAATGTTTAAAAAAGATTTGAAGAAGACAGTCTCGATGCCTGGGGAGAGAGGACCCTATTAGGTGCGTCCTTTGTCCTTACTGTCCTTGTTATCGAGTTGATTCGTCTTTACGTAATAAAAAAGGAAAATTGCAAGACAAGACAGGACAGGACAGGACAGGACAGGACAGGACAGGACAGGTCAGGTCAGGTCAGGTCAGGTCACGTCAAGTGCATCGCTGACGTTAAATATTCCCGTAAAAAAAATATAGACAGCGACACACCACCACCTATTTACCACGCACACTAAAAAAAAATCCTAAAGATCTTGAAAGGATAAAGTTTAATGAAGTCTTATAAAACCAATGAAGATTGAAAACTAATGCACATACCAATAGTTCCAACAATATAAACTTAACAGGCAAAGTATCTATTGCGCTCCCCGTGTCCATAAAAAAATAATAATAGCAATAAAAATAATTATGGCAAATACATGTAAATACTGAAATACTGTACACCCTGTATAATAAAATACAGTCAACTTCGATATGTCTAGTGATATCTGGCATCTATTTAAAGAGGTCGATATGTCTGGTGATATCTGGCATCTATTTAAAGAGGTCGATATGTCTGGTGATATCTGGCATCTATTTAAAGAGGTCGATATGCCTGGTGATATCTGGCATCTATTTAAAGGGGTCGATATGTCTGGTGATACCTGGCATCTATTTAAAGAGGTCGATATGTCTGGTGATATCTGGCATCTATTTAAAGAGGTCGATATGTCTGGTGGTATCTGACAACTAACTACTTTACTATCAACACACTGTACATCATCAAGTACGTTCATCCACAAGTACTATCTCGATTCTCCTGCTGAACCCACGAACCCCAAGATTCAGACTCATGAATCCGAAGTAGTAAGAGCCACTGATGAATTATATTCGGTCTAAAAAAATTGCTTCGGATTCACGAGTCTGAAATCTCGGGGTTCGTGGTTCAGGAGTAGAGGCAAGACAGGAACTTTTTATAGTGGGTGTTTGTGGTTGGTGGGTGACTGTAACATGCTTATATACTACGGCTATGGTTTGTTTACTAAATGTTCTACTCTGAGAAAGAACACATCGTTTGGTAGATCTACCTTGGCTTACTGCCCAAAAATGTGTGTGTGTGTGTAAAGATTTAAGTGACATTCTTAATACCAATCGCTATGTTAAGTATCTTTTAACCCCTTCACCCCCACCCATTTACGATTATTATAAAGCTTCCTTCACAAAGACAAGTTTTACAACACAACGACGAGTATCTTTAATCAACAACGATCACCTCTAATCAACAAATCAGTCAGGTTAGAAATAGATAATCAAGCAAATGAAAAAAAAAGAGATTAGTCAATAACCACATCTAGCAACACCTAATCCCAGTGGATCATGAAGCAACAAATCCTACACAGTTCTCCGCGATAAGGTTACAACATCAACACCCTGGTCGAATAGTGTGTGTGAGTGTGTGTGGGTGTGTGGGTGTGTGTGAGTGTGTGGGTGTGTGTGTGTGGCGAAAATTAGTGGGCCATCGACCTAGCCTTTGAACACGATAATTTAACACCCTTGACTGCGATTAAAAGCGTTGAAGGAGACGATTTAACCCCATGAGTATGATGAATTAACCCCTCGAGTACGATGACCTAACGCCCACAGTACAGGGTCATCGCACTCAAGTGGTTAAGATACTGTACTCAAAACACTGTCAAGGTACTCAAGGGAAAAGGTCATCCTACTCAAAGGACAATATGGTGATAGCTTGAACTCTCATATCATTTCTCAATGGAGTACATAGTCACTCAAAAAACTATATAGTCACCCAAAAAAACGATATAGTCACCCCAAAAACAATATAGTCACCCCAAAAAACGATATAGTCACCCAAAAATGATATAGTCACCCAAAAAACGATATAGTCACTCAAAAAACTATATAGTCACCCAAAAAAACGATATAGTCACCCAAAAACGATATAGTCACCCCCAAAAACTATAGTCATCCAAAAAACGATATAGTCACCCAAAAATGATATAGTCACCCAAAAAACGATATAGTCACCCCCAAAAACTATAGTCACCCAAAAAACGATATAGTCACCCCCAAAAAAAGATATAGTCACCCAAAAAACTATCTGTACTTAGGGTGATCGATGATTTTCAGAATGAACACTGCGACTCCTGTTGTCTCGGTAGGGTTGTCAAAATCCTTCGTCCGTTGTGTCATATTTTCTCAACACAATTTCGCCAAGATACATATATATATATATATTTATTTTGAGTGACTGTACACAGGTTCCCCGGCTTATGTATGTATGTATGGATGTATGGATGTATGTGTGTATGTATGTAAGTTGCCTGTGACTCCTTCTCTTCTCCTCCTTAAAAGAAAGTTTCCGTTAACAAGCAAGTTTTGCCTCCATAAGCAGTGGTGAACTATATTGCAAAGTCTGCCCAGCTGTGTGAAAGTTTGGTCAGCATCGGATTAAAACTGTGGGAGCTTGTGTACAGTGAAACCTCTATTTAACGGACTATAATGAAGAGGAAAGTCCGTTAATATCAGAAGTCTGTTGTATCGAGAGTCCGTTATATGTTGAAACCTCCATCTACTGAATTAAATAAGAGATGAAATGTTGTGAAATATCTTTTGTATTTAAGATCACACGCAATACGCAGTCTTCCCCCCCCCCTCCCTCAAGTGACGCCATCTACCAGCTTAAAAAGTTAACTAAGCTAATATTCCTCAATTAAAATGTAGAATAATAAAATATGAAAACCTCTGGCAGCATCTTAGGTTAGGTTGAAAGGTAAGGTTAGGTCAGGTCAGTTCAGGTCAGGTTATTTCTCATTTAAAATATAAAAAAAAATATTATATATATGAAAACCTCTGGAAACCTCTTAGAAATATAATTTTCCCCTTGGGTTCCCTCGTAAAGGAAACCTCTCCAGGATGAGACCACAGCGACAAGGAAAAGTGTTGTGTAGACTCATAACATAACCTAACCTAACCAACCTAAACCAAACTAAATCAAACTAAACCAACCGAAACCAAACTAAACTAAACCAAACCAAACTAAACTAAATCAAACGAAACGAAACGAAGCCAAACGAAACGAAACGAACCCAACCCAACCCAACCCAAACGAACCCAACCAAACCCAACCCAAACGAACCCAACCAAACCCAACCCAAACGAACCCAACCAAACCCAACCCAACCAAACCTCTCCACCAAAGGGAAATAGGGTTGTATTAACTCGTAGGACAAAGACACAATGCGTGACAGCTCCTTCTACTAACACGACAACCATTATCGCTCGTGTGTATCTGCCCACCAACCTATATATTTGAAACAGTTCAGCGTGAGAGTAGGTTTAATAAAGTTTATTTGGCACAGCAGCGGCGGCACCAACCCCAGACACACACACCATCTGCTTTCTTTCAACACCCTGCATTACATCATCTTCAGAGAGAGAAAAAAAAGAGAGAGGTAGAGAGAGAGAGAGAGAGAGAGAGAGAGAGAGAGAGAGAGGGTCGGTGGGTAGGTGTGTGTGTGTCCTGGTCATTAACTAACTAATGAACTAAACACTACGGGGTCTTAAATTGCTCCGTTTTATACTTTACATACTGTCTTCACCACAGCTGCCTAGTCATAGCGGCTCTCACCACCACATTGTGTTGAAGAGTAACGTTAGTCTTGCCATAACAAGTTTCAACAGTGAACTACTTTACACATTACCCATCAGTTAGTATTACCGATAAAAGGTTGTTCCTGGTAATCTCTCTCTCTCTCTCTCTCTCTCTCTCTCTCTCTCTCTCTCTCTGTCTCTGTCTCCGTCCCCTCTCTCTCTCTCCTCCGCCCCTTCTCTCTCTCTCTCACCCCCCTCTCTCTCTCTCTCATTCTCTCTCTCTCCGTCCCCTTCTCTCTCTCTCTCCTCTCTCTCTCCTTCACCCTTCTCTTTCTCTCCGCCCCATTCTCTCTCTCTCCCGCAGTCCGCCCCATTCTCTCTCTCTCTCTCCTTCACCACCCCCTCATTCACTGGAGGAGCTGTGAGAACGGGTTAAATATTGCGGCTATAATACTACAATAAAGTCTAATAAAATGCGGACGCTGAAAATCAGATTGGGGGGAAAAATATCAAAGGGTTCCAGGAATCAGACACATCAACAACGGATTGGTCGGTCGGTCGGCTGAATAACAGAAAACCACCATTTTTACTCAATTTTAGGCCTAACCTCGTTAAATTTCGCCCCCTCGTTCGTTTTCACAATATAGCATTCACCCGTCTGTTGTTAGCCCCTTGTGTACTATGACTTTCTATCCTCTACTGTACTAAAGTTAACTAAATCACGTTTAATAAATACAAATATCCAAGAGTCTAGCACCCCGTCCACTCTGCTTATATTTAAAGACGATTAATAAAGAAATATGATAATCCAAACACGACACAGAATCTCTTTATACAAACATTACATGAATTTGCATACTAAGTTTTTTTTTCTCATACACCAGAATAATTAATTAAGCCCATAAATGAATTAATTATCTACCCATTTATTCATTATTTCTAAACCTGCGTGATTTTAAACGTAATGGCCTTCGGTTAATAATCTATAACAAGACATAATACAATACAGCACGGTGTGTGTGTGTGTGTGGTACAGGAAAATACAACTATGACTGTATCTGATACTTTGATACTCACACACACACACACACACGCACGCACATAGCCGCTGGCCACTGACGTCATCATCACCATAGCAACTGCCACGGTCGCCACCATGCAGTTGTGCATGTTGAGTGACTGTGTCTAACCTTGCCTCAACTTGATAGCTCTCGAGACGGTCGTTAAGCTCAGCTACAGTCATCCAGATTGTGAGTGTTAAGCTACTGAAGGTGTGATCTTTACGCTAACAAAAGAAATGATTGTTATAGGAGAAAGAATTAGATATGAAGTTAAGGAAATACAGTTCAGGAGCTTCCCATGCACGTGTAAACTGGTCCCCGTTGTTATATAAGCAACTGGTATAATCCGGTGTAACGACGGCATCTGATTGGCCGATAAAACCTACTGGGGAGGCGTGTGAAAAATGTCCCTCCCCTCCCTCCTCCCTCTGACGTAGTATATCATTATATTTTTATTTCAATACACATGAAAGTAAAATATGAAGACTAACTGTTCTTTTATATAAATATTATAAGCACAGTGTAATTAATTCTCAGCTCAAAGTACAATTGCTGATAATATTTACAGCGAAGATAATGAAGCACAGGTCAGAGAGCGGACTCGGAGTGACAAAAGTTGCTGCTGTTGCTTCTCTCGTGTATGTATGAATATGTATTTATCTTTTCTGTAAATAGTATACACATTTTTATCAGGTTACACATACTCCTTGGGACTATATTAAACAAAGCCACAACACACATTGAATCTAGTGTACGGTGACGTCTAATTTCATCAGCCAATCAGAGCTGTCGTTGTCCTCTGGTACATACCTGGTGTGTCCTGGACCGTGACAGCAGGGAACCAGTAAATGATCACGCGGGTAATTATCACTGACAGTTAACATTATCAGCGGCATCATTCCCTCAATTAATTTGGAACCAGGCAGTCTCGTACCCTGTGGTCCAATACACCCAAATAATATATTTGTTGATTTTTTTTTTCAAGAATTGTATATGGAATCAAAATGGTTAAGCCATCCAGTCAAATTATTACCTTAGTATAGATATTAAAGAATGGTATCAACATATTTAGATTTTGAAAGAACCATTTATGACAATTTAACGGGGATTAAAGTCATTAAAACAGACAATATGAGGTAGTCGAGTATAGTTGAATTTGACTTTCTGTATTTTTATTATATGTGTCAACAGGTCATCCCCCCCCTCCCCATCCATAACGAAATGACCAATCTATGTTGAAGGCTGACCAACAACAGAAGCGTCGGGTGAATTCCAAA
Organism: Homarus americanus; assembly: GCF_018991925.1. NCBI lineage: Eukaryota > Metazoa > Arthropoda > Malacostraca > Decapoda > Nephropidae > Homarus > Homarus americanus. Next base: position 66,579 of record NW_024728799.1, on the reverse strand, counting down.
GTAAACACCGCGACTCCTGTTGTCTCGGTAAGGCTGTCAAAATCACCTTTCTTCGTCAGATATCACCAGGAATATAAGTAAAAATTAGGGCAGTTATTCTAAACATTCATGAGTGGTACAAAATTATTAATACATTCTATTCTCATTATTTTCAACATCCTAAACATTCACAAATGGTACAAAACGTTAACAGAAGTCTAGTGTCATTATCCCTTAACCACCCAAACAAACAAACACACCCACACAGTCGATATAAACTTTAATATTAGCAAGAGACTCACCGTGGAAATTCTAAATCCTATCGCCATGAGATTCACCCTAAAAAATGACTTTCCAATTTATGTGTGTAATTCGGCGGCAGCATACCTATACATAAACCGTACAATCAAACAGCTGACATTTACAGAATAAAGGTAGATTTCGTTTTAGTTCGTTTCAGAAAAAAAAAATTCCCCCTTCCCGCCAAAAAATCAACGCATTTTTTATTTAAATTAGAAAAAAAAGTTTAAATGCACAAATTGGCAATCGTCACCGGGAGCCAACATAGCCTAGTTCCATTACTCCCAGCAGCCCACGCACACACTCTCACAGACAGACACAACACGTTCATAGCTGACACGAGATGCTGTCTGTTTTGTCACGGTCCCTCTCATCATTTCCAGCATCTCACACGTTCATAGGTGACACAGTTACAGATAGAGAGACACATAAAAACAGACAGAAACAGTGCAGCTTCCTCTGTACTCTTGCGTCACACAGTCAGGGCGTGCAGGCTCGATATCACATCTGCAATACAAAGACCAACCGGTTTTCTGAACTCTCTAAACCCGTCACGAATTTCACCATTAAAATTCACCGACATACAACAGTGTTAGTTTTTTTTCTCCAGGTTACTAAACGATATTAACCACGATAGTAATACACATACCGCCGCGAGTCTACACCATCCTATCAAAAACATACAAGTAAAAGGCGGGGTTTTATATATACGAGATGTGACGCGATGCCAGCCACTGCACGTTCAAGAGCTGTTTCCTATAGATCGACGTTCCTCTCTTTATTTCTCACCACCAAGAGGTTAAGACACCCTGGGTCACTAGAATTCTACACTCCTGGCATTGTAGTCTCTCTATGTATTATTCAGCGAAGTTTTTTTTTTGTCAATTGGGGTTTACATGTACAGTATATAATTAACGCGGGTTTTGTTACTGATTTGTGAGGTTTCTGCGTATGATTCATTTTCACCAAATTATTTTTTTACTAATCAGTTATACATAAATATTAATTTTTGTGGTGCTTTAATACATTAAAAATTTAATATAAACTGGAAAATACTACAAGTACAACAATGCTTATTTATGATACTGTAACAATTTTAAGTAAATAATGAACAGCCTCAGATGTACAGAATTAGGATAGTATCTCCTCACATCGATACTCCGGTATCAAAGAAAACGTACCCGACGGCGTAAAGTTTTGACCAGGAACTACAGTATAAGCACAATGATGGACCTACGACAAAGCCATTAATACTGATACCCTTACAAACACCTAAATCGCCACTAAAAAATAAATAATAAACTACTCAATAACTGAACAACCATAGATAACGAGTAAATGATTTTTTTTAAAGGACATACATACGGACTGAGTTTAAGGTTCCTGTTAGAAATAAATTAGTGCGAGTCGCCAGTTAGATTCCTGGCATCTGGTTGACTCGGCAGGCAGGCCACTTAAGAGTCCTCTCCACACCTAACTGGTACCTGTCAAATCAGTCAGCCAGTCTCCACACCTGTCAGCCACTCAACTCTCCCGGCTAAACTATCTATCTGTGTCTATTATCTATCTATCTAATTCTGTAACACCTGCTTGCAAGATATTAATCCACAAAATTAAACCAACGTCCTGACCCCCTCCCTCCTCCTGTACATTAAGAAACCTGAAGCATATAATGTTGTCTTAAGTCACACGGGAGACTAAGTAACTATAAGTAACTATTATTATGTTTATCTAAGTAACACAATGAAGAGGAGGAGGAGGTGGTAAGTAGCATCAACGAGGCAACAAACGGAACTCCATCAAGTGAAAGTAAGTGTAATACTTATTATGACTGCTGTTGAAGAGAGATTGAGAGAGAGACCTTAGGAGAATGAGTCACAGACCTTGAGAGAGAGAGAGAGATTCACGTGTTTTTAACGAGCATGCAATAATATTTTCTCAACCTCATTCAGTTATCCTTTCTTTACACCGGGGAGGTGGGGGGTCTGATAGCTTTTCTCCATAACGGGGGTATATCTTTTTAATAGGTTTCCTAAACATGAACAACAATATAATGACGTTGTTGTTCTTCAAATAATAACACCAACTAAATTAACTTGATATTAAGTCATGTCACTGATTTTAACTTTTTTCTTGGGGGGGGAGAGGGGGCAAAATATTGGAACACACACACACAAAACAAACAAAAAACAAACACACAAACAAAAAACAAACAAAAAAACAAACTAAAAAACAAAAAACAAACAAAAACAAACACAAACAAACACACACACACAAAAAAAACACCGTTAATGAAAGTCTCGAAGTATTTGCGCTGGCTGCTGTCGAGAACGCCTTTCACGGCCATTCTTGCGTATGATTGGCTCAACTCCAACTGCATGACGTCACAGAGGCAATGAAAAGGGCAGGCGAGACTCACACTATTCAGCTCTTGAGTGTATTTTGGTTTATAATTAGTATAAATATCTGAAAGTCCCAAAAATACTTCCAATGAATAATAACAAAATATATATATATATACCAAATTCGGGTCGTGTGTGTACGTGTGTGTGTGTGTGCGTGTGTGTGCGTGTGACAATTCCTCCACATTACAATACTTATGGGTTGTTGTTGTTATTGTTTTTGGTGTTGCTGCCATTACTATACCACCACCAACATTACTACCCGTCAACATCTACTACTACTACTACTACTACTACCAGTACCCACCAACCTCCCTCACCACCACTACTACAACTATCCTCTCATAACAACCACCACTACCCACCCATTAACATCTCTCCACTACTACTACTACCTACGAAACTCCCTCCCCTCACACCACCAGTACCCCCACCCACCCAGTTCCCTCCTCCCCCACCAACTTCCCTCCTCCCGCACCAACTTCCCTCCTCCCGCACCAAGCTCCCTCCTCCCGCACCAAGCTCCCTCCTCCCGCACCAACTTCCCTCCTCCCGCACCAAGCAGTACTAACGAATCAATTATAAGATAAACACAAAGGTAAAATCCTATATAGAGTGGATCATCTTAACACAACACAACACACAAAAGTACTCCCACGGTAACTGCAAAATCAAGCGACCTTCCCTTATAGCGACAAGGTGTACAGTACATCATCATAATATACAATACCTGTTTAACGTCTTGTTCATCAGTATACAAGGAAATCTGAGTTACGGTCAATGGAAAAAAGTACATAAGGTCTAGGGAAAAAAGTACACACAAGGTCTAGGGTAAAAAAAAAACACACGAGGTCTAGGGTAAAAAAAACCACACAAGGTCTAGGGAAAAAACTACACAAGGTCTAGGGTAAAAAAACCCACAAACCTAACTTTAGTAACACCAGTGATCTCAAAATCGATAGAGTCCTCCTCTCTAGCCTTAAGGGGAAAGTACCGGTACCTCTACAGTGTCACGCTCATCAGTACCACCACCAGACATCAATGACTTTAACCTATGACCCAATAAATAAACACTTTCCTCTCCCATTGGGCGAAGAATCTGTGGCAATATCACGTCCATTGGTATACATGAGTTCGAGTTTCGTCTGGGAAATAAAAATACGAAGAGAAGAACTGACGAGGCTGCAGAGTTATGTGTTCGGCTTTAAGCGTCCGTATAAAAAAATAACCATGGAATTCGCAAGAGACCTCCAGCCAGCTCAATGACCTGACCTGACCTGACCTGATCCTTGACAGACCAGTAGCACTAATTCCTCACCCTATGACCAATACATTAACGAAAAATAAAATGTTTCCTTCCTCTAGTTTCCGAGAAATTAGCCACACAAGATCTACTGCACGTCAATTATCACGGTGAGCAATTCAATCTAGGTAAAAACATACACTGCTTACCTGAGAGACAAGGTCACTACGCCAAGGTCAAAGGTCACAAGGGCTACAAGCGTGATCCTGCACATACTTACATTTTAACGTTTCTATAAAATACACTTGAAATCTTTACAATAGTTAAAAATAATGAGTACTGAAATATGACGAAATAAATTGATCGCTAATTAGCCAATAACCGACTTTTTTCCTATCATCTCCCGCAAATACGACTCCAGGAAAAAAATCGCAGGAAAATAAATCACAAAAAAAATCACATAACCTAACCTAACCATTTTTATTATTTTATTTGTGAATTATATTTAAATAAAATGCGACCTTTTCCTGTGACTTTATTCCATTCACCACAAATACTGGTAATGACCACCACATGTCATTTTTATAATATTCGGTAATGTCATCCCCCGTGGTCGACGCTATGGTAAGATAAACAACACGCTAGCTGATGCGATAACTGAGGCGCGCGTCAACAAAGCCCACGCCTTGTAAACTAAGATCTTCTAAGACGAACTCTATAGTAAATTAAAGCGCTAACTGCATCTCCTTGTATACAAAGTTTGTTTCACCGTTTCATTTTAAAGGTAGTTTTTGTTTTTATTTACATAGCTCATTCACCTGCCAACACTAGGCAAAGCAAAGTTATTAATGGTAAAAATATCTACACGGTACACATATTGGGTCCAATTTTCTTACTTCGAGCGTGTTTACGTAATTGGAGGTGTGTGTGTGTGTGTGTGTGTGTGTGTGTGTATAGAGCGCGCGGGGAAGTGTGACAGTTAATTTCCCAGCCGCCACACTCGTGACAACTGGAGCCTTATAACACTGGCCCACGCACTCATTATGCTTCCTCACGTATCGACTCCGCTAATAGACCTTTATTAACTATTGACATCCATGCATGCGACATAGTTAAATAATATAAGGTATATATACTCACTCTCTCTATTGTCTTCTTTCGCGCTCCTGTCTGACTCAACTTTCAATAAAAAAAACAAAATATATACTCCTCTTTTTCACAACTTAAGCTTCTCAATCCACAAGCTGTCAAACAGTACCCACTAAATCACAATAACAAAGCCCCACTAACTCGTTCACAAGAGCCAGGAGGGAACATAACATACATACATCTTCACCGATACTGTGCAAGCGTAGTAGTGAGCCAACAGTGTGTGACGGGGCAAACAAAAAGTAGTAACCTCTGCTGACTTGTACGCTCGTTAACACAAGATCCTCGGTTCGTCACTCATGACTCCACTCGTTACATAATGAGTTATGAGGGCTGTTGTTACATTATGGGGGCTGTTTTTATATTATGAAAGCTATTGCTACACTATGAGAGCTGATGTACATTATGACGAATGGGTATTGTTAAATGGCAAAACATTACAGATCAAAATAGTGACGACCTTCAGTTGTAGTCACTTACTGCAAAATGTAATTAATCATTTGAGAACAGTTATATGTCCTACTAGACAAAAACAAGTGCCTCTTACGTATATGGTACACTTTCAGTAACGTCCGATATATGCTGTACAGTTCACCTTGCATACCCTCTTGATAATAATAAAACAAAGAAATAATATACGAACAGATATAAGAATTCGTTGAGTAATATTTAGCCCAGATTTTCCTTTTGAACATAGGAGATAATTCCAAAGCCACAGAACCGCCCAAGTACGTTATAATATATGAAAATTAACACGGAAATAAGCATCTATCGTCTTTGTCCTTGGTCGAATTACTGCTTATCATGAGACCAGAACGCTTGCAGTTGGCCTCCTAGCTTATATTATAGACGAGCAAGGGGTGAATTAATACCCGGAGGTCACATCTTAAGGTTGAAGAAGCCCAAAGTTCAGAATATTGTCAGGGTAAATTTTGGAGTGAGAGTTGTGAACTCTTTTTGTAATGACCACGGTCATACACGTCATTATCGTAAAATCAGATGATTCATATTACGCTCAATAGCCCACAAATCATGTAGCTATGTCTTCTTTATTGAGTCTCCCATCTGAAGCGTCCGTTTTCTCATCGCTCCAAGACGCCTGAGTCCTCCGTTTTCCTATTTTCTCTGACTTCCTGAAACCAACCTCTCTATAAAGTAAATCTGAATATGAGAGAGAACACCATTGTTTTGAGTCAACTTAGATATGTCTGATTATAGTTAAAGCATACAAGATCCTTTGTGAGTGATGTTGATAGCTTTACCTGTCTTTATTGTTAGTAAAACTTAAGTAAGCGAGTGTCGAGTCTATCAGTACGAATAGTGTCCAAGGATATTCTCCCTGGTTATAGTCATGCATTTCTGAGTATACTACTGAAATTAGATCATTTTGATGCCCAAACATCAGAGAATGTCTGATGTTTGGAGTTTAGTTAGTGTGAGTTGTCTATTCAAGAAAGCCATTAATCTCCTGAAAGAACATGTCAAACTTCTTATCTCCAAGATCTCAACCTATATCCATAGAGGGTCCTTGTCTAGAAATTCGCTTATGTTGGGAGAACGAATGTTATCAACGTGTGTAAATTCACTTTTTCCTGGCAAGCTCAATCTATATGAATAGACGTAGGAAATCCGCCTGACCGGTGGCAATTGGTTGTCATAATTAAATGTACAGTGATTGAGTTGAATGTAATTTCTGTCATTGCATGACTGGCTTTTCTGACATGTGATCCGCACAGGCCTGAATTGCCAGTTAGCCGTATATAAGCTCGTGCAAGGAGGAGAGCGCGACTGCTCTGACGTTTCTCCATCATTGTCTCAGGTATGAGTACGATTATCCGCCCGCCATATTAAGTCAGTTTAACTCAGTAAATTTTGTGAATATCAGTGTTCATGTTGTAACAGTGAAATTGTCATTTACCCAATGAAAGAATTAATATAACGTAAATGTCGTCTGTCGTCGCTAGACGAAAGATTGTTTGTGATTGAATTATTAGACTGCTCTGACGTTTCTCCATCATTGTCTCAGGCACAGTGTGTGTGTTAACGGAATACCCAACAACTACTGGGGACCGATAGCTGCATTGGAAGATGGCGTTAATTTGGCAGGATTGAACTGTGTGAGTTTGCACCTTGGGAATTAAGTTCGAACTCCCTCGCAGTGTATCGGACTCCAATCGACCTTAACAACGTTTTTCATTTGTTGTGGTGAAACCAGTGACACCCTGGGGGACTCCTTACAGTTATATGGGCCAAAGTATTGTTGTTATACATTATATGATTGGGGATATTTAACAGAGTATGGTTATCCCAGGTTGAGTAGTGATCCCATAACAACTGATGGTATCAGTAAATATGTTGTGTGAGTACCATGTTATTCATTCCGAAATAGCATGTTGTTATAAATAATATTTTATTTCGGGATATTGTCAAAGTGTCATATAGCCATCTGTAGTGACAATGACATAATATAATGATTGTTGAATGATGTAATAAGTAATTTAAGTTGTGTAATGATGTAATAAGTAACTGAAGTTGTTTAATGATGTAATAAGTACTGAAGCTCTATTTTATGAATGGTAAAGTAAGACCTAAGTGGTCCAGTCTGGTCTGAATGTACTTGATTAACATCTTGTTCACTCCTTATGTTAATAAATATTGAATTAGTAAACTACTAGTATCACCACTCTATTCCTTTCACACATTGGTTCTCAGAAAATAACTTTGTAACTCACGTGCCTAGAAGCTCGCTAGCAGGCTACCTAACAGTTAACTAAGATATGTTATATTCTAATAAACGTCTGGGTGGTGGCAGGCTACCGTTGTAATTATAATAAGTGTGGTAATAAAAAAGACATGGTTCCCAGACTAACCCATGGTTTAGAATATAACTAGAACAAAATATACTTGAAGAGAAATATAAAACAGGATACTTATTGAAGAGAATAAATATTGGGAATAAATATGAATAAATCTGAAGAATAGTATGAAATAAAGTAAGGAAGTTCCCGCCCTTACAATGGTGCCAAGTGGAAGCTCATTCAAAACCAGACTTGACCAATACTGACGCAGGTGCCGATACATTCTGGAACCAGTACATGCCCAGTACTTGCCAACCGTACCTAACAGACGTGATCGATTGACCAAGAGGCTAACGAGCCCCGATCAGTGGAGAAGAGGATAAAGATAATCTGTTTTAACTTTATGTACCTGCACTACCTCCTAGATTCTTTAGGAACTGTGTACAGTCTCAATACTTGCGTTGTCTATATATGAACTGTATAGTTTATATACATGCCAAAAGAAACCGTAAACTTATGGCGCTTTTAATGAATAAATTCTATAATTAGGAATCACACAAAACAATATTTCTAAAAAAAATGAAAATAAATTCAATAATGTTACTTTAAAACCGTCAATTGAGTATCTGTACATTAATTTACATATTTAAAATCAATGAATTGGATATTTATACGATATGTATAAGCACATTACAGTCAATATAGTTATTTCAAATTTTACAGAAGCACTCCTTCGACTAAATACCGTTTTCTATGGTACAACTGACGAATTTTAAGGTAAACTATGAATTCCGTCTTACTCCCTTTAACAATCAACATCTTTGACGAAAATACGATGAAATTTCAAGTAATATATACGGTAAACAAGTTCATAAATTTTAATAATTAATGGACTACACTCTTATTTACTGATCTACAGGAAATATCCATTATTTACCGAAAAATAAAAAATTGTAGTTACATAATCGAATCCTAGCAACTATAAAAAATATATAACGCTAGAGAAGGCAAAGACATCAACTAAATCTTGGTAATCTTACAAAAAATCAATTAGAATTAATACTATCTCTAACTGACAACTGACATAGAACGCAGTCGACAGCAAAGGCGATTTCGTACTGAACTAAATGATCGACCATCCATCTGACTAAATCTAGCAGTTGAAATGACCTCACATAGAAGCACGTTATGTGTCGACAGTTTTGTTATCACTGTCATGGTCACGTTGACTGCTAGTCTGTTTTAACTCTAATGCTTCTTATTATACTCCACGAACACAAAACATGAGTGGGTTAGCGATTCCTAAGAGACGTGTTTTTCCCCATCGACGTTCATACTCATGATCCCTCCCAGTAAGTCCCGCCTTCGAACACAGTTATCAATGCGTTTATTCCACTTCTCCTAGCAAGCTCAATCTTGAATTAGTCTGTGTAAATCAACTCAAGTAATTCGCCAGACCTTTGTCAACTGAGGGTCATCCTTGAATGTGACAGTTGGTTTGTTTGTTATTTCTGTCATTGCGTGAGTAGCGATCGCTGGCAACTCAGGGGTTTATAAACCAGCCAATCCATTGTAGTGGATTTCTCCCCTACAAACCCTGTTTGTCGCCGAGTAGCCGACCCCACCAATTCCCCAGTGTATGCCTCGTGGTCTAGGTCAACCAGCGCCGCCATACATCACGGAGCGGGGGTCAACTACTAAGCCACGCCTACCCCCCGCTATTTAAGACCTGACCTCGTGGCGACCTGTCTCTTTCTACCTACACCAACCAGCCAACAACACCTCCTCCTCCGCCTGCCTGGCGGTCCTCGCTCCCGCCGGCGAGCATGGCGACCCACAGGCTGGTCCTCCTCTGAGCATCCTCACCAACCAGCTCTCTCTACATCACGCTTGTAACCATGCTGCCTTCCCAGCACCAAGCTGCATTGTACATCCAATACAACATGTATATAGAGAGCACATTGTGAGTTTCCTTTCTCCATCCCATCCTGAGTGTGAACCAAACAACCCGTACCCCACACCATCTTCCAATCTCTGTGTCTTTACTGCCAATTGACAATCCCTCTCTGGAAAAAAAAAATCACAAACACCTGCATACTCACAAACATTCCCATGCACCACATTCCACTCTCACATGGGCAAACAACATACTCACTTTCCACAACTTACTGATGCAAGGCAACAACACATTCTCTCACTTACCAGTTGTACTTCTCAATTGCAACACAAATATGGAAAACATCACTCTTCACCATGCACATCAACAACCAATGCATTTCAGTCAAAGGACGACAACCCTTTAAAGAAATCTCGGCAACACTGATGCCAGTCTCTCACATAACTAGCAAGAGAGGCATTCCACACTCTTCTCTCCTTCTACACTTCCCTGTCCATCAGGCCACGCACCTGATGAAACAACTGGTGGTGAGACCCGGGTGTCATTCCTGTGAATGAATTTGTCTCCACCCACATACTTCTCAACTCTACACATCAACTTACTGGACACCGGTTCTGAGCTGGTTACCCTGAACTGTCCTCTTGTGACGGCCATCATGCTTGGAGGTCACAACAACTCACTGTACTACACCACACGGGCACAGTGCACACCTTCAAAAACAACGGATTACTTCCTAACTGACCTTCTAATACACAAAAAACTCTTGAAATACTGTTCAAAATACTGCTCAAATACTGCTAAAATTATTACTCACTCCCCTAGTGATAATACTGGAATGTGAACTTTTACTTTACTGCTTCACTGATGAATGCACGAGAAAAACATCACTGTACTCTTTTGTCACTTTTCAAGACTCACTGTGCACACTCAAAGCAATGGTACTTGTTATGGTCAATCTCTGTATGGTGCAACACTGTACTCTAGCAAATCAAACAACTTAAAAAGAACCAAAGACATTTCCATTACGAAGAGTCTTGCTCACAAAAAATAAAGTGGTAATACTGTAATACTTTACGAGACTGTCCCCTCGGTGCTCAACATGTATTCACTATCTTTTCAATTGCATTGATTTTAACACTGTTATCACTTCACAGTGTGCTCTGTTGTAATCACAAATGGGGGTCCTAACATGTACTTTCAACAATCAATTTTCAAAGATTGCGTTCTTTCAGATGTCCATATCACCACAGAGTCCTCAAACTATCAATGCAATTGCTGAAATTATACATGTATTAGATCTCACATAAACATAAAACACACTTACTGACAATGCCCTTGGCAGTAAAATCATACTCTTATAGAAACACAAAAATACCTTATACTCGGAAATATATAACACAACTCGTGTTATACAAATAAATTCTCTTGTCAAAACTGACGTCAACTGAGAACTAAAACACTTCCAATTGAAATCAGAACAAATACATCCAAAATATGTCACAATTTCAAATAACACTCAGTTACATAACCTTAGTACAATTACGGCATTCCGGTGGCACTCAGAAATAAACACTGTCCCAAAACACTCTTAACATGGCAGAGGTTCACTGTTCGCTCATTGTCTGTAAATATCAAAGTATTAACTCGAGTGATCACAACAATTGCTGTTACCAGTGCAGAAAGGCACCCAAAAAAAAAATATATTACCTTGGCATACAACCAACACTTTCCTGAGATTTCACAAAAAGACTACAAAAAAAACGTTAGGGAGCTAACCTCTGTTTTTCAGACACTTTTCAATGCTCTGAACATTACAAGTTTCCACATTTTACCGCACACTTTACTTTAAAACAGATTTCTAATTTTCTTGAGGCAATGGTCTAACCTAACTCCAAGTAAAGTATTTGCCGTGAACTGTTTTCAACTTCTCAGTAAAACCACAGAAAAAAAAATTGTGCACAGAATTACATACTCTACTGTACACTGGAAAAATTCAGAACAAAATTATTAGTAATCTGGAATATTCATTAATTACATAAGAACATAAGGACATGAGAAAATAAGGAGTCTGCAATAGGCCGGTTGGCCTGTGCATGGCAGCTCCTGTCGAGAGTTACTACCACTCTCTATCTTCCATGAATCTATCTAGCCTCCTTTTGAAACTTTCCAGAGTTCCCGCACTTACTACAAAGTTGCTAAGCTTGTTCCACTCGTCCACCACCCTATTTGTGAACCAGTTTCTTCCTATCTCCCTCCTGAACCTAAACTTACAGTGAAATGATTAGGTACCTGTACAGAAAAATGGTTATTACAAATCACACTTAAACAAAAATTACCCACAGTATCACATTTATTCCTCCTGACCTGATACCATGTGAATTACATCCCACCGCTGGGAACCAATATAACGAGGGGCTGTTTCATCAATGGAGTAACTTAGACTACTACTCCTGTACTAATCAATTAAACCAGACGACCCATCCATAAATTATGTAAATAGTCTAGCTCTAACTAACACTACCAATCCACGAAGTTCAATCCCCTGTAACAAGAATAATGAAAACACTATCAACCCGCAAAGTTCACAGCCCTCTAGGACGAATGATAACACTACTGTACTAACCCACAATGCACCAGAGCTCTCTCTAAATTTGGGCCAATTGCAAGAACAGTCGTTGGGTGTACGACGCCATTTACGATGACCTTCTTGCCCTGATCTTGTTTCAGGAATACCACCCTTTTGAAGCTCTGGAGAGATCTCGAAGTTTCGATATTTTGAGTACAGCACTAGCTAATAATTCCCACCAGGAAACTTGTTTCGAGACTCCTCCAAAGCTTCGAAAAGTGCAGAATTCCATGTGTCAATGGCGATATTGCTGAAAAAGACCAGGGCAAGAAGGTCATCGTAAATGGCGTCGCACACTCCATAACCGTTCTTGCAATTGGCCCGAAGACCAACAAGAGACACCCGGGCTAAAATTGTTGGTACAGGTAATCAAATGCCAAAAGCCTCGTTAACAAGGATGCTGAGATTATAGCACCGACACACCGGAGAGAATTTTACTTAGCCCGACATTGTAGAAGGACTCGACTATACAAGAGGTGTGCTCCTGTTTATGATAGAAAACCTAACAGAGTCCAGTAAAGACGAGCTAAACAACTCATGTACATGTTCTTGCAGTCTTACAACGTGTAAATCACTTTTCCTCTAGAGCAAAAAAAAAAAAGAAGCTTTTAAACTCCAAATTTAGCCACAAAGGGGCTTCTTGTTTTTCACTGTTCGCTCCTAAATTATTTGTACCTATCAACTTTACTCCTCTTTCATTTTCGTGAAGGGTGGACCAAGGGTTACAGAAACATCACAGGAGGAGAAGGTAGAATGCTCCAACCCGAATGTAAACGCGGACAAGAAATGACCAAAACGGTTATAGGCTTAAAATTTCCACAAATACGATATGGTTGCAACAGACTTAAACATTTCATGAATCAGGATAATTAAAGTTCTTTCTAGCAATATTTCTTTGCCCTCCCATCTTAGATACACCGCGTGTATTATGAGTCACTTCAGTTTTTCTTACGAGGAAATTCGGGGCGAACTCTAAACAACTTTCCATATTAATAAGATAACATCAGTCCCAACCTATCCTAACCTAACCAAGAATAAAGCACTTCCAATCTAGGAGACGCATATTAAGTTAGGTTAGGTTACGTAGGTTAAATCAGTCTTAATTACCATAAATCACGGGTGGCGGGTTGGTTGATGTATCCGGCCATGAGACACTCTTCATGTATGGCCTTCCCCAATAATATTGCCAAACTAATAATACAAAAATTGTCGTAAAACCTCTTTATTTATCGGTATCTATTAATTTAATAAACAATTTATAATCGTTTGAACAAAGATGTTCAAATGTTGCAGCTGCCGGTTTTTCGTTTTTATGTCTACAGATGTTTGCCTTTGCGCTCGTGTATATAGACAACTGATAACAAGGAAAAACAAACGTATAATTTTGCAAGACCTCCACACCTTCATGGATATTCCAAAGGTAAGAAACACATTTTCTTTTGTAAATATTTTTTACCCAAAGCGGCTCAATAACACGCACTCTTGTAAACAATTACCAACAATTATTCACCATAGCAAAACAAAAAGTTTGTAATAGTCAGTGACGCTTCCTCGCTTTAACAAGCAGCAATTTGAGGATATTTTTCTATAGAAGAAAACAGGAAGGAATACATATTTCGGAACATCTGAGATTTTACGATTTCTTCCGTTCAGCTCACAAGACGTGTTCATTGTTCACATCCGACATGCTTTCAAAAACTTACCACCTACAGCTACATTAAATTATTTATCGTGTGAAAAACGTTGAATCGTTTTATTTATTTATGATCTTCCCTATTTGCGCAAATGCTTAAATAAAATTATACACTGGAAGGGATGCTGTTACCTTCTTGCCTAGCAACGGAGATTTAAATATACCTTCGACCGAAAATAATTTAATAATGAGGTTAATATTCCGCAAACAACAGAAAACGAGTCTAAATCGTATACCAATTACCAAGAATATCCACTGTAATACGAGGTATATTACTGTAGTTAAATAACGAACCCAAAACAAAGAACTTACCTGTAAGGGACTTGGTGGAACTGAAGCCTGCAGACCCTATGATCACTTCACACTCACTAAGAACACTCGATTTGTTAATAAAACTATTTTCTTTAGCCCTTCAGTTAAACACATATTACATGTCAATAACTCTTATCTTAGTGTCTGTAAATCAACTTAAAACTATTATTTACACAAGCGATTAGCGACATGTCTCAATGGCCGCCTCTAAACTCTAGTTGCCAAAAGTTCCCTAGATAAGCCCTCAAAATTTCCCTGTTTGTCGCAGAATTGTCGTAAATTAATTTTGCTATACTGTATATTTATAAGTAATATATAAACATATGTAATTTATTTTTAAGAAATAAATTATTTAACACAAACAGAAAGTATTATAGCCAAAGTAACAGTTATAAATAAGCACGTACTCACTCTTGTGTTCTGTTCTTGTTGAAGATCTCTAGCTTTATAAATTTGCAGAATCCAAGATGCACCTTCGATATAAAGTCAAGACATCTTAATCTGAGTGTTGCAATAGTTGTTTGTCGTCGATGTCATGACTGAAATAGGTTTTGCATTGGCAGAGGTCAGATTTCTCTAGATTTGGGCGTGTTATATGTTGAACACGTTTCTTCCCTATAAGCCTTGGAAATACCCCAAAACACTGAGACCGTGACGTCATAGTCGTCTGCCGCAGTGATTGGCAGGTTTTCGGAATGAGTTGTTTCAATATTAACATAAACAACATTACGATGTATACACTGGATTTGTGTGGACATGAGCATAATATTTATTCTTATAAAGATAATAGTAAAAATATATACAGAATTTTACTTATTGAAAATGTTTATCTCTAAACCAGAGTGAGAAGCAAGTGCCTAACGGCCTGTTTACGGTAATTACATCTAAATATTAGTACACACGCTTTATTATTTTGAGAAACTAATTAGATCTTGAGTCAGCGGAAGATGTAGAGAAAATACAAGAATATTATTAATTCTCAAGGTAATGTAGACGGTTCTACAGAGTTAATTAAAGGCTTGTAAGTTGCGTCCTTATCATTCTCCAGTAGTCAGTGAATTGTTTCCTAGATAAGCAAGTGTTGTGACTGCTGACGTTGATCAAAGTGGTGGCAGAGCTCACAGTGTGTGCAGGCATAACATCACGAATCTAATCTATGTTATACACCTTACTAATGGCATATATAAGTTTCTCCATGTACGCCACCGAGCTTAACGTATGCAAAGGCTTTTTCAGGAACTATCGCCGCATATCAGTCCTCCCAACCTTAAGTAAGATACTCAAGAAGCTGGCATGTAGAATAATAAACTCCTTCTGCACTGACAATAACATCCAGTTTGGTGTTTGGGCAAGAAGGTAACCCAGTGACATTTTTAACTCCTTTGTTGGTAGTCAGTTCACAGTCGAAGTATTTCTGGACTCTCAATAGCCTTTGATACCGTCCACAATACCACCCTACTATGATGTACTATCCAACAAATGGTTTGCTTCACACGTCTGCTATAACGATCATCAATTTGACTCCTCACATATTTTGTAAGGCATTCCACAAGGCTCTATTCTTGGACCAGTACTGTTGATGTATATAAATGATACAGTCCATTCTAGCACACTCGTAAAATATATTTTATTTTCATATGATAATAATCTGCATGTCAGTCACGTACAGTAGATCTTCATTGTTTAATAAGAAATATGAAGTGTGAATAAACTAAAGTCAGGAACTGAATAATGTGAAATCAATAGCCCTGAATCTTGAACAAACTCACTATACTACAATCTTTCACAGAAGAAAAAGTTTACCCTGACATCTTGACTCCCTTTACCTTGGCAGTACATCCTCAAACGTGAATAGAATACTAAATTCGTTGTGGTTGTGGCTGATGAACACCTCAGCTGGAGAAACCACATACAAGCCATTCACAGTAATATCAATAAACAGTGCGGTATCCTGTACAACACTCGTCAGTCAGTCACTTGCCGCAAAACAATATTCTACCAACACTTGATTCAATGCCATATACTGTAGGGGGGGGGGGGGGCTCTGGTTACTGCCCATCGTTTTATCATCTGAGGATATTAATACTTACTGCTGTCCTGTATCTATTTATGAATCATTTAACCACTTGGCTGAGAAAAGCAAACCCCCCACCCATCCCAGCAAAGACGCCATCCACTTCCCTTCTTTTTTTCTTTTAATAATCTCTTAAAAGATGCTTACTGTTGGAATATTGAAATGATTGGAACACTTACTTTTTTACTGTTCCACAAAACTGATATGGTGATAAGAATTGCTCTCTGACAAAACCCAAGTTGTGTTACGGTCACTCACGTATCAGCTTACTGTACACCATTAACTATACTAAAAAAAAGAAGATAAATAAATACAAAATACAAAAAAATAAGTCCAATATTTATTTACTAACACCTGAAGCATGTTGTAATCCAGATGACACTTAATATTAAATCATGACTTCATGGAGATAAATGTAAAGCATTTTTCAAGTACCACTAAGAGTGCATTGGCCCTCACTTGTTCACTTTGCATCTGTATTTTTCGGTCTATATATAATGTTTAAATCAATCAATAAAAAAACATGAGTGTGAAGGTTTGACCCAGTGACGAGGATGCTGTTACTCCTCCTTAAGTATGTTTAGGCGAAAGAACATTTGTTATAACTCTAATAGTAAAGAGTTAATGACTTAAGAACGCGATATGTAGGTCATACATAAAGGGGAGTCAGTGGGGTGTACTGGCTGGGTGTATCATCCCCGTGTTGGGCGGGGCTTCCGTGATAAGTGTTGGGGTGGGGGGGACACTGTGGTGGGGAGCCTTGCCTCGCCCCGCCGTTGCCCACACCACTAGCGAACATATCCAAATTACTGTATAAGTTCTAGCCCGAGCTCCCTAAACTCTTAATGAAGAGTTTTTATGTATGAGTCAATCATTTCAAGAGACACGTACTGTAAATCTCAAGTACTTCACATGATGACTTTTCGACACCAACCACTATCCTCTACCAATCATTTTGACATCACGCAGAATTTCTCTGGTCAGTGAAGGAGCGGGAGGCTGTTAAAACTCTCGTAATACGTCACATTTCAGTCTCCAGAGAGCAGAGGAATGAACATGAGCCAGTAGAGGGTCACCAGGGAGAGAGGCACCAGTGCACCCTGGGATTTTCACCCGGAGCAACATCCGTTTCACTTGTCCTGGGAACTAAGTTTTTCACCTAGACGGCCAGGATAATTATGTGGGTGAAATGTTCTGGATAAAGTGTTATGATGGATGGTATTAATGTTTGGTATTTAGATAGGCTTAGTACAGATAACGAACGGTATCTGTGATATCCCTGTATATGACGTTATCTGGGGCACAAGTCTAGTATCACGAGGTCACTGTCTGCTCCTACACTGTGGATACTGAACACTTTATGTAACATTGATGGGATAGAGAATATGAAATTATTAAACACGAATCCTGGAGAGATACACGAGACTTGGGGGAAACTGCCTGAATCACTTGACTGATTTACTACAAATTCAGACCCTAAACACCGCTCTGACGTAACAGGGTAGAGAACCATGTTATTATCCGGGCACCAGACTGTACCGCCCACTGCCCTAGTCGCCACACTCACCCACAACATTTTACATGAACGTTACACCAATAATACATAACTTAATATACTTACATCTAAATAATTTCAGGCATGATAGGTGTTTAATATTTTTTTATTTTTTTATTTTTGGTGGTGATGTAGGGGGAGAGGATAAGACTGTAGAGGTGGTAGTGTTGGGTGACACTAACTCTGCCAGTGTCAACCAACTCACTAGTCATGGTTGTAACGGTTGCCGCGCGCCCCCCTTTGTTGGCCCCCGTGTGCGTTTAGGTGGAGGACCCCTACCTACCCCCTCACCGCCGCCGCCGACGCCCCCTCACACGCCCCCTACCCCCGCTAACCCCCCATTCCCCTCCTCCCCCCAACCATCCTCTTCGACCCCTGCGCGACGCCCCCGGCCATGGTGGGTAGGTATCGCGTAGTATTTCCTTATTTGTTTGTTTCAGCTGGTATCAGTTTATATTTCATGGGCGGCCTCCATGACTCGTGCATCAGTTCCCCTCACGTGTCACAGTGTTGTTTACCAACGCGAACAAGGACCGGATTTAAAGTCCAACAATTCCCTGCCCGTAATATGTCAACGCTCTGGGAACGAAATGTTGCCAGTTCCTTCTCAAAACTCCAGACGTGATTCCTTTAACAACTAATATGTGTTTTACAGCGATTTTATATAGTAATACCATGTTGGATATTTTATTAGCATTGTTTTATAAGCGGTGACACTATTAAGATCAAAGCTGAACAATAAAATGAGAAATATATTGGTGTGAGCGGTGTCTGGTTCAGAGGGTTCCCCGCTCGACTAAAGCAAAGCGCGAAACCACCAGCCAGTGTGTAGTCGCCCCTTAACTCACACTGGCGTGGTGACTGGAGAGCTATAATATTATAAACTGGATTACTCTTGTTAGTGAGGATACTTATAAGGACACAATACAAGGTAAGACAGTGCATTATTTCTGTTGAAGTGATCTGTTTCTCCCTCTTCTCACCCTCACTTCAAGTTGGTGTGGGTACACTGAAAATGAAAGTGTTCACAGTCCTACTACACATTCCGTGTACCAAACATGTGCGTGGTTACATGTCTACATACATATCAACTACCTCATACACATCAGTTACGTAAGCTCGGCTTTACAGAGATCACAAAGCATCAAGATTACAATAGATCCAAGTGAACGAAGACCAAAATAATGGGTGTGAGGCAGAAGTACACAAGGACAGTAAGCTGGGTCCACGCTTGTTCCTTGTTGTACCCTCCACAGTACGTCATGTTAAGGATATCTTTTGAACAATAACAATACCTTTAAGACCATCACCATCTCCTACTGCCAATATGACGATGGCATTGATAGTTGTGTGGTAGTGAAGAGGTACGCAGTATGCGCCTGGCAGTGGTGTTACCATTACTGGATTTCTCTCCCGACGATCAACCACTTGTGGATCCCAGAGCGTTAACAAGACTCGCTTTTTATCCTTTCTCGGGCCAGGAGAGCTCTCAGCTGGCGTTACGTAAATGTTGAACTGTGAGGCTTTATTTCTCACTCCATTTATCTTATCCATTTATTAGTATTAAATAACTCCTCAGACCAAATAAGTAACCAAATTTACACACTAAACGTTTTATATTTTGTGGGGATTCACTAACATTTATTTTGCAATTAGTGTAAAGTGTTGGTGAAATTGAAGGGAAGATGAAGCTGGGAATCAATAATAAATGGGTAAAATGTACACGACTAAAAGAAAAGCTTCTCTTGTTCACGATGTTCACAAAGGAAGAGGAGGAAGGCGGTAAACTATCACGTGTGTGTGTGTCTTGTACCACTAAGTTAAAGCCAGTTTGTATTGTTATGTTTTTATATACAGACGGACACACATCCACACACACACACACCCACACACACACACACACACACACACACACATCTAACTTTTAGCTACGTACCGGTCTTGGTGATTTATGTATTCATTTCGTTATTTAGTTTTGTAAAGCTACTTGTCTTAGAATCAAGGAGATAATAAAGTGACGAAAATAAGTGAGAAAACGTCACCTACCTCACCTCACATCACCTATTCGAAATTACGACTTTTCTTGTTATTTTTCCTGGTCACTTTGTCTCACGAGGCACGACTACGATTTCCTGTTGTGAAGAAATTTTCCTAGTCTTAATACGTTTTATTCACTGCATCCACAATCAGACTTAATTAAACAGTGATTAACAGCCACGTAAACAGATATCATGTCAGTTAACAAATAGACTGTATTTATTATTTTATGGCTTAGTACTTGATCATGAAATCATTCTGTCGAAAATGTGCCAAAATATCACATAAATAAACGGAAAATATTGTAATGAAGTGAAGTAGATTAATAATATCGTGTTGATTGATTCATATCCGTCATAATTCCACCAAATTTTCTCCTATGTTGATGTACTGTATAATCGCTAGTACACTGAAACACCACCTATTATATGAAGTCTGTTATTATAGCTTATTTATACAGGGATAGTTGTGAACTTAGTCAAATACAAAGAAATTAATTACTGTACCACACGAAACAAAATGTGTGAACAACCGAACCGACTTCAACGCCCCCCCCCCCCCAATAGTGGTAGGGGAGTTAATCTTTAGGTGAAATAAACTGGGGTGGAGATTCTTTATATTCCTATGGGGCGCTGCCTTGTATATAGTGTACACACGTTCACTTACCCCTGTACACATAACTAAACTAT
The DNA here is from genome assembly GCF_018991925.1 of Homarus americanus. Classification (NCBI taxonomy): domain Eukaryota; kingdom Metazoa; phylum Arthropoda; class Malacostraca; order Decapoda; family Nephropidae; genus Homarus; species Homarus americanus. Next base: position 45,825 of record NW_024728799.1, on the reverse strand, counting down.
ATTACTACAATTTTTTATCACGAGTCTTTCAGGTACATTGAGCACTTCCACATTTCCTTATTTCAACCACCCACCTCCTGTTCTTCTGTGTCTTTGTTAGTGTATTTTACCTCAGGGATGGAGGTGAGGACATCCTGAGCCAGTGTTGGTCTCTTCCTGACCACTTCACCTCACTCACTTCTGGTCTTAACAATAATATCTTACAGGGTGTTGAGTTCTCGCCCATGCCTTTCTTTTTGTGTTGTTCCTCATGTATATACAGTATATATATATATATATATATATATATATATATATATATATATATATATATATATATATATATATATATATATATATATATATATACGTGTGTGTGTGGTCCCATTTCGTTGATACACCTCCGGTAGTGAGTTGCCGGAAGTTGGGGGGGGGGGTCTCTGCCCCCTCACTCTTACCCCGCCAGCTGTCGAACTTGTGTTTTCTGGTTCTGGAACAATCTGGTTATGACGCCTTACATATATATATACTGTATATATATATACTATATATATATATATATATATATATATATATATATATATATATATATATATATATATATATATATATATATATATATATATATATATATATATATATAGATAGATAGATCCATATAAAATCGAATATTTTGGAATAATCGTCAAAGATCATCTCCAGATTTCTCTATATGGTCACCATTCGTCAGTGTACACGAGACACACCACCAGAGTATTGCTGCCGAATGATGGATAGGTGGAAAACCAATAAATGTAAATTAAAAAGGAATATTAAACGAAATATCTGATCCAATTGAAATTTTGTGCGAAGTTATCTCAGCGTGTTAGTAAACCATGACGGTATAAAGAAATGTGGAGGTGGTCACCTGCAGTACATTTGTGTATGTAACTATATAATACAGCAGTTTTGAAGGTAGTAAGTTGAATTTGTCATGTAGATGTTTTTCGTACACCCCAGGGGTGTCACGAAGGTGGAATTGTTTCTTTGCTATGCACGGCCAAGATAGTGATGGGGTAAAGTTGAAACAGTAGATGTATTGAGGAGAAAGTATGGTTGGAAATTATCCCCCATGTTAGAAAGTGTTCGTGTTCGAGTTATGAAAACATGATGTACTACAAGTCTGAATCCTTCCTGATGTCGAGGGGCAGTGAGATCAAAGCTGAGAGATTTTGACAATGTGTGTCTGTGTAGATGTTGTCATGGCCCGGTGAGTGGAGTAAGAGGGGAGATCCTGTGTGAATATGTATTCTGTTGTGTAACAAAGAATGTATAGGCAAACACATCCCTGAGATAGCCTAGTGTAGATGGGGGGAAATAGCTGATATATGGTGGCGGGTAAAAGAGAGCAACACAGATCGTGTAGGCTTGACAGAAGCTTCGTGCTGAGTTACATCAAAAGGTATTATATAAAAAAAAAGTTTACTACAATACTAAAGAACTCACTAAGTTATAGACCAGATTTTGAGTATCGAGAGAAGGGAATGAATGTACACAGTGGTATGTCTCAGCAAAACATCGTAGCACTGTGTTCGAGATGGACTGATATCTTTAAAGATTAGAGGAAAATAGAGGACAAACTCTTTATTTCATGTCATTGACGAAAGATGAGGTTTGAAAGGGGACGGAATATATATATCCCTTTAGATATGGGTTGTGTACTGTAGTTAGTGACGGTAGTGGGAAACTAAGTAGACTATTTGCAAACACAGAATTTAAGGCTGGATGTTATTGGATTGTTTTGCTGGATTGGGAAAGGGAAGTGACTTTAGCTTTTCTTTGGGATGTAAATGTTGAGTAAACCACCACCTCCCCTGACCGACCCTGCTGGAGACCACGCTAAGATCCTCCGTGTCTGGCCGCCGACAGTGTTGTTCTTTGGCTGGGCTGAGGGTGTATCAACATTTGTCTTCGTCTTGGTAAATTTATGACCAACGAGTGTCAAGGCTGGAGTGGAGTCATATATCGAGCGTATGTAAAGTAAGTCGCTGATCATGAATATGCATGTGACTTCTTCTCTTGCACTTATAAGGATTACTCTCGTGTACAGACCCGGGAGGAGGTGGATCATCGTCATCATCACCTGAGGGTTTATTAGAACGTCACGCTGTAGTAGAACCAAACGCCAACTGAGGTCTGAACGCCGTAACCTAAATATCGACTGTGAATCATTGTTGTAAAACTGTCAAGTGAGAAACATTATACTTCAAGGTGTAACACTATTAGTAAGAGTCATACACTATTATCTCGACGCTACACTAAGCTCTACAACACCAGCTATAGCCCGAGAAGTCTTCTGACTGTCTTCCTGAACATGGGGCGTGAGAACTCAGGGTTATAGTGCTTGCTGCAGCCGGCGAGCTCGGGCAGGGCGAGTCAGCCGTCCAGTGGTGTTTATTAGTTTTGAGGAATGCGCTTATAACAAGCTGCTGGGACCTGTACAGCTACCAAACCTTTATTGCACCTCTTAGCGGAGTGAGCGCTGGTGGTTCATGAGTTGACATTGTTTACTTATACAGTAAACTAAGTCAGGACTTGCTGTTGTTTGTTACTAAAGTTTTGAGCGCGGCCAAGTGGGTAATTATTGTAAATTATTTTTTTCATAATTTTTTTATATTACTCGTTGCTGTTTTAGTTTCCGTGAGTTTTACTTTGATATAATTTCATTGTTTTAATTTTCACTTTGGTTTAAACTTGTGATAATTTGGTATAACTGTATTCAATCACAAGTTGACTTTTAAATGAGGAGTTGGTGTGACTTGTCGTAGTTTTGAGTGAGAGGCAGAGCGTGTCAGTGTCAACGTGACTATAGTGCGGTCAGTCAGTCTGCTACCAATGTTATTCCTATAAGAGAGGCTGTGAAGGACAAGTCTTGTTTGGACACCCTTACCTCCCTTTCTTCTTTCTTCATCCTTCTTTTCCTCCGTCATTTATCTCCTCCATCATCTTTCTTCTTCATCCTCCTTCTTCCTCATTCTTTTCCCTTACCCTTCCCATCCGTTATCCAATTATTTTGTTTTGCATCTCCATTCATCCCTTCCCCTCGCTATCTTACCCTTCCCCTCGCTATCTTACTCCGTTACCGCGCCCCGTCACCCTGGTCAAGTTACAGTGTGCGGCGCAAGGAACTGGGAGCTGGGGAAGTGGTGTGGGTCCCAAGCGGCTTCCTCGAGGTATAAGAGGAAATTGCGATGCCGTGTGGCGAGGAAAATGCCCATGCATGTGGAGGGAGGACCAGCCGGCCCCGCTAACACCGAGGGCTCCACCGCGTTGTTCTTGTTAGGACCGAGGTGGTAATCTTGCGACATTGACGTCTTCCAGTTCGGTGATGTATGTTTATGATGAGGAGAAACTTTTCGTGCAAAGGGGAGGAGGGCTCGGGGGCAGGGTGTACTAGTGTGTTGAAACGGTAGGAGGGAGGGTGGCGGTGCGGGGTTAGTCTGGGAGGGACGGCTGGGGTCCAGTGAAGGGGCTAGCCGACCCCTCCCCCGTTCCCCGCCTTCTGCCCCCGCCCTTCGCCCGCCCTCTCTCTCTCTCCCTCACCCACCGGGCCGACCCTAGGGCTGGACGCTGTGCCCTTACCTGTTTTTTATACAGGCGGGGGGTAGATAAAAGGCCCTTCGGGACAGTACAGGAATGAAGGATGTCCGAGGAGAGACCCGGGCACCACAACCTTTTCTGGCCGCCTTACCCCGTGTAATATGGAGGTGTTTCCTCGTGTGGTAATAAGTTTTCCTCTATAATTCACAGTTGGACATTATTGGTACAACACACCACAACACACCTGCGTGGAAGACGGTATATGCGTCAGGTAAAACGACCGGTTGGTGTAAGGGCTGAGAGTAAGCGGTCATTAGAGAGGAGTGGATTAACCACGTGTGTCTTTAACAAGGAGAAGATTGGGCAGGATTGTGGGTGGGTTGGGCACACTAACCCATGGCCACTACCCGTGGTGGTGCGCCGCGCCACCACACCACACAACTTGTTGCTTATTCTTAACCTAAAATTTGTACTGTACCCTTTACTTTTGCTCTGATTTACTCGCAGTTGTATAGTTTTTACTAGAGAGGGAGCGGTGGTGAGGAGAGAGCCAGCCACCCACCACTGGTGTTGCGTGAGCTGTTATGCAAGGAACACCAAGATCTTGCAGGCATTTGTGATTGCGCAGACGGCTTGGGTGTGGTGCTTGGAAGATGAGGGTGTGGCCTGTAGGATAGGTGCGGTCGTGGTGGCTAAACATAAACACGACTGTAAACTGTATACTCGTATGTATATTTGTTTACTTATATATGATGTATTTATTTATATGATATTTTACCATTTTCGGGTAGACAGAATTTTACCATAGGCATAGAAGGATTACTGTGACGTCCTCTTTCTGACATTGGAGGAGCCAGGTGGGGTGGGGGCGCTGGCTGGTGTGTATCCATGTTTTAACTGGTCTTCCTCAGCACGTGGGACAAAACCTCGCCGAGCTGAAGGCGAACAAAGACGATATTTGCATAAAACTTTAGAAAAAAAAAGGTTTAATGGGTTAATGATGACGGTACTGGAGGGTCGCCGGGAGCAGCTTAGTGGTGACAGGAATGGTCATTGAGAGCTGTGATACCCTGTGGCGGCCGACCCTGACCAAAGGGATGTCAAACTCTGTATCTCTATAAAGTAATACAAGTATACTTTTAATCTGACGAACAAATATTTATTTGATATTTCGGATGACCTGAAGATGAACTCGACACCCTCTGCTTAGTTCACCTAAAGATTAACCACCCTAACAATATTTGTGGGGATGAGGTTAAGTTAAGTTAATCTTAAGGTGAAATAAGCTGGAGTGAGTTGTTTACCTTGAGTCTTTACTGTTTCTCGTGTTTATTGGTTAGACTAATATTTATCATATGCTATCCCTTATCTCTTACTAGTTATCCACAATTGCTCTGTTATCAAAATACACACACACACACATCAAGTACCCTCATCTTGAAATTATATTGAGTCACGAGAAGTTTTGATGAGGTGATTTTTTTATGTGAATAATGACACTGATTTAAATACTGTCCACCATCCCAGAGTAGAGTACTGTAGTCATCCCGGAGGCACGCGTCGGTACAGAACATATTTCATTAGTAAACAACAAAAGGAATTTAATACTATTAGATATTGCGATCTATGCTTAAATACACGGCTAGAAATATCCACAATTATATAAGTTTATGAAGAAAGGAAGAAAATGGTGAATTAGTATGTAAAGAGAAGCCATAAAGACGAAGTTAAGATGACTGGCTGTTTAGAACGCTGGTGTCAGTCATGGCGGACGAGGGAAGCCTGCAGTGACAGGTGTAAAGACTTGTACATATTGATACCAGAGCGTGAGTGAGTCCGCTGTTAGAACTGTACAGAAGGTTAGGGAGGGACGCTCGTATCACCAGTGGTGGTCAAGGTTGATAACATGATTAAAACTGCGAAGTTTGAGGGAACATAAACACAGTTAACGAGGTGAGGCTGACTGGTAGACTGCCTGTCAGTTATGGTTGTAAAATATGTTAACATATAATTTTGTACTATTACAAATATATAATTTATTACGTTTAAGTGTAACTTTTTGTGTCTGATTTTTTGTTCGAGAAAACACTCGAAATCGGGAAAATCTTACAACTCTGCTGACGTTTTTTAGGAAACTCTTCAAGGTAGTAGATAATGACGAAAATTACGATGTTATTTACTTAGACTTTAGCAAAGCGTTTGACAGAGTACCGCATCAGAGGCTTCTGAGAAAAGTTAAGGCTCATAGTATTGAGGGGAAAGTTTTAAATTGGATAAAATCATGGCTCACCGATAGAACGCAGAGGGTCAGCGTAGATGGTGTTAAATCTGAGTGGGGCTGTGTAACCAGTGGGGTTCCCCAGGGGTCAGTACTAGGCCCACTCTTGTTCATAATCTACATAAACGATCTAGATACTGGGATCAGCAGTGGCATAAACAAGTTTGCGGATGACACCAAAATAGGGCGGCAGATTGATTCAGGGAAGGATGCAAATGTATTACAGGAGGATTTAAATAAACTGCAGGGGTGGTCAGAAAAATGGCAAATGAAATTCAACACCAGCAAGTGCAGCGTACTTAATATTGGGAGAACAAATACTGTCAATATATACAGCCTTAACAACATCAACCTAGAGAAGTCGACTTGTGAAAGAGACTTCGGGGTACTTGTAAGCCCGGACCTACGGCCTAGAAAACAGGCAAACAGAATATTAGGTTTTATATCAGAAGTGTAAGTAATGAGAGTGCAGAGGTCTTATTGCAACTATATCTTGCGCTAGTCAGGCAGCACCTCGATTATGCGGTTCAGTTCTGGTGCCCTTATTATAGAATGGATATCAATTCACTGGAGTCGGTGCAGCGAAGAATGACGAAAATGATTCCGGGACTTAGAAATCTACCATATCAAGATAGGTTAAAGAAACTTAACTTGCATTCCCTAGAAAGATGAAGAGTGCGGGGAGATATGATAGAAGTATTTAAGTGGGTGAAAGGAATCAATAAAAGGAATATAGATAAAGTTTTTATAATATCTGAGCAGGGTAGGACTCGTAGCAACGGATTTAAGTTGGATAAGTTCAGGTTTAGGAGGGAGATAGGAAGGAACTGGTTCACAAATAGGGTGGTGGACGAGTGGAACAAGCTTAGCAACTTTGTAGTAAGTGCTGGAATGCTTGAAAGTTTTAAAAGGAGGCTAGATAGATTCATGAATGATAGAGAGTGGTATTAACTCTCGACAGGAGCTGCCATGCACAGGCCAACCGGCCTATTGCAGACTCCTTATGTTCTTAAGTACACAGAGGCGCCAGAAACGTAACACTTCGTATGTCCAGAACTGCTGTACTGTACGAGTAGTTATGATTATAGTATGGGATGAAGATATATGTTCAGGCGCAATTTATAATACACAAAAAATAATGTTGGGAAAGACAAGTCCAGGTGCAGTAAGCCTTGAGTGGGTGAAAGTGAGAAGCTAAGAATTAGTGTCAGATATGTTAATAATTCTCGACTAAACATTGAAAGTTGCAGAAACTAGTGAAATTAGCCTCATTTATTATAATATGTATAATTCGTTTTTTCATGTTCACCGTGAACACAGTTACACAACACACAGGGTCTGTGTACCAGGAACACGCAAGAATAGTTTGTGTGGATAATAAGCGGGGATAGCGGAAAAGGAAGGGATGGTGCGGCAATGTTGGGTGATGAGTGGCGCGGCCAGGCGGGCCAGTACGGCCAGGCAGGGACACAGGTGGCCCAGCGTGGCCAGGCGGGGAAACAGGTGGGCCAGCACAGCCAGGCGTGTCCTGCTGGAGAAATACGAGTAGCTGTGTTGTCGAGAAAAAGGAGGGTCGCCACCAACACCCACACTGGAGGGCTGCCGCGGGTGTCCTGACACGGCCAGTGGCCTCTGCGGGTCATCCCGGGAATATCTGGCTCTTGTTATCAGGGATGTGTGTGTGTGTGTGTGTATGCATGTGTCTGTTTGTGTGTTTGTGTCTATGTATGTGTGTTTATGTATCTATGTATGTGTTTTGTTGTATGTGTGTATTGGAACTTTGGAAGGGATGAAAGTGGGAGTGTGGTGCGGTGTAGGTAGTGAGTGAGAGTGGGTGGGCAGGGTAGAGGCAGCGTTGGCCCGCGGCGTCACACAAGGGCGGCAGCGGTCACCACCGCCTCAACACTGCGTCCTCCCCTTCAACATGAACGTTTTGTTATGCAGGATGTGATGCTGAAATGCACGCTGGCACCCTGGTAGCTGGTTGCGGTCCACATGTATAGCTCGCTGGTCAATGTACTTCATGCGACCAACTTGACGGTCGTACCATCGTCCGCATATTATATTGGTGGCAGGAGTACCTGCAGCCTAGACACCATAAACTTGAAGGCTGTAGTTCGTGGATGAGACCGACACCCCTGCGGCCCCTTGTAATGACTGGGCGGTAGTGGCCGGGATGGGGGTGGCAGCCTAGGGCCACGAGGGGGGGGGGGTGAGGAGGGGGTTCTGGTATGGAGGGAAGGGCCCACAACCCCGACCACCACTGCCCCCCTCGCCCCTACTCCCACAGGGCGCGCCGCCACGTCACCCATGGACCCACAGGGGCAACACCCACTCCCCTTCACCCTCCACACTCACTATGTACACTCCAGTCTCCCCTTTTTCTTTCCTTCCACTATTTCTCGACTGTCCCACACCTCCTCCTCTCTCAAGTCCCACCACATGTTTTACAGCGTTAGGATATATGAAAAAGTAGCAGTATTTGACAAGAGTGTAGCTATGTGAAAATCTTGATCCACAGTCGTTGTCCTCACCAGTGTGGAGGTCAAATAGTCAAAGTTCAAGAATAAAAAAATTTCCCTGCAGCGGGTCTGTCCATACACGTGTGGGCAGGTCATGAAAATGTCCCTCACCCCTGTAGTAATAACAATACATTAACCGTATATAAGTGAACTTTAAAATTAGTTACAGTATATGGAACAGATTGCAGTCGCTCTAGTTGCAAGAAAACAAAAACCCACACCCTTTCCCTGTTGGACCTGATTAAGGATCATGGGTATAAAGCAACGCTGCAGTGTGTGAAGTGGTTAAAGCCGTGTGTGGAGTAGAGTCAGGATGCTGCTGGTCGAGGGATATAAAATAGGATCGGAGCTGACTGTTGGACGGGACGTGGGAGGGGGGTGAGGGGGGCGGAAACCCTCACCATCCGGGAGAGAAGTAGGTCATGAAGGTGTAGAGGTGGAGCCTTCAGTAACTTCGTGATAAAGGTGTGTATTGGGGTGGAGTTGACGATGGTCCTCCACCTCCACTTACTGCAGAACAGAGGGCAGTGTGCAGGAGAGTATAGCCGCTACATCTCTCCTCCCTATCTTTCTTTTCCTGGTTTTCACACACACACACACACACACACACACACACACACACACACCCACACCTTTCCTAACTTAGTCAAGGTCTATCACATCACCTGACGAGGAATTGTAAAAAAATAAATAAAAAATAAAACCACTTCAGAAATATTTATACAAGTTATCTTCATCTCTGCCACGTTATTCAATTTACCATCGATGTGTAGTAGTGTCTAACTTATCACCAGTCACATTCCAACGACTGTACTGTAGTTTCGAGTCTCTAATTGCGGAGGGGAGGGGGGGGGTGTGTGCCAGTACCACATTATTACATCACGGCGGAGAGGGGGGTGGTGAGGGGAGGGGACGACCGCGAGTAAGATCAACACCCATTCACAGCTGAAGAACCCCCCGTTAATATTACTGGAAGAGATATACTCCATCATCCACCACACCACACCATCACACCACACCATCACACCACACCACACCACACCACCACACCATCCACCACCTCCATGGGATCACATTATTTCAAGGCCCCTCCAATTCTTAAGGGGTTCCGTCGCCACCCGCCTTCATCTCTCTTCCCCCTCCTTACCCAGACCTCAATGTGCACCCTCCCCCATCACCCTCTTCTTCCCTCCCCCCTGTACCCTCCCTCCCCTCTGTACCCTCCCTCCTCTCTGTACCCTCCCTCCCCTCATTCACCTCCACCCACCCCGCACCATTCTGTACCCTTTGCCGCCCCCTCTTTAGTACCTTCTCTTCCCCTTTTCCGTCCCTCCTCCCTCCTCTTTTCTGAACCCTTTCCTCCCTCCCTCCTGTCTAAACCCTTCTCCTCCTTCCATCTTGTTATCTCCCCTCTTCTGCCTGTCCTCTTACACTCTTCCTTTCAGCATCCCCCTTCTTTTCTCCCTTTCCTCCCTTTCCATCTGAGCTTTTTCTTCCCTCACGCACCTCTCTCTCTCTCTCTCTCTCTCTCTCTCACCGTGCTTCCCTCCCTCCCGTACCAAACTCACCCTAGCTGCACTTCCAATCACCTCTCCCTATGCAACGGGGCGTATCGATTTCCACCTGTCCGTTGCCCTTTTATACGTACGGTCGTCCCTTGTACCCACTCGTGTCTGTTTGTGGTATTATGTTAAAGGGACCACATGAAGATTACCCCCCCCCTGCTTATTTCACCTGATGATTAGACCACCTGCTTATTTAACCTGATGATTAGACCACCTGCTTATTTCACCTGAAGATTAAACACCCTAACACTATCTGGAGGTTTGGTTAGGTTAGGTTACCAAGCGTATATACGGGAATCACTCGAAACGCTGTCCTCGAGTTGTTGTTGTGGTTAGTTAAGACGCCACTAGATGACTCTGGTACTCGAAGGTAAACAAACTACTGACACCACACGTATAGGAGGGAAGGAGAAGAAATAGTTATCCTCTTATCCACCCTATTAACCCCTCCCCCATCCACTTATCCACCCCTCCCCACTCTCTCCCCCCCACCCCTTCCCTCCACTTACGACACCCTTCATCTAGTGACTGGATCAGGTAGAGGGAGGGAAAGGGAGAGAGACGGAAGCTAAACACCCTTCCCCTCCCCCCCTCCTCCCTCTCTACCTCCACCACTAGCAGGTGACCAAGGGATGGGTTAAGGCTTCTCAATAGGTGTGTGTCTGTTTTTACCCGGTGTGTGTGTCTCTCTCTCTCTCTCTCTCTCTCTCTCTCTCTCTCTCTGTCTTTACCTGGTGTGTGTGTTATGAGAGGGCTTCCATTACACACCTGGGTTACGGCCGTAGAGAAAGGTTGGTGTAAATAGTAATAAAGTTGATTTATTTTCTTCAAAGCTGCATCCATATAAGAAATGAAACTATATTTACCATTGATAAGTGATGAGAAAAAACCCACACATTTAAAGTATTATTATTGACACGTGGTTATGACCTTGCCTCACCTGATACCATAAACATCACACACACACACACCTCCTTGCGCTGTGTTCCATTAATCATTATTTTAGTCATTTATATAGTGTTCCGCCGCAGGGTTACACGGGTGTTTACCTTCACGCGTTGACAACGAACATCACTAAGAACTTGTTAATTGATGTGTACTGACAACATAACCTGAGTTTGGACAAGTTGCAGTGTGTTGGAAACGGTATTTTCTGATTTAGGAGTTGGTTCAGTCACTGTGTTTTGTGAAGGACTTAAGTCATTAGTTATAATGTACCCCACGAGGCCCCACAGCTGTGAGGGGCAGCCGTCTAGCGTGGCTTGTTTAACACTATTAGACATAAGAGCTGTGTCGTGGTACCGCCTTGCCCCTTGTTTTAGCTGTGTTATTATATGGTATAATGCTCTTGACAGTTATTAATCTGCTGCCGCCGAGTAGAATGACTAATCAACATTATAACATCATTATAAGCTGCTAAATGACGTGTTTGGACTATAGTAATCATTGTTTCCTAACCTAACCAGTCAGAAGCATAAGAGTTGTACAGGATACGTCGCCACCATTTTGCTCTATCAGTTTGACATGTAATTTCCAGTTAAGTTATTATCGTACAGAGGAAACACAGCAGCAGACTGTAGTGTGGTGGGTGGAGTGCGTGACGCTTTATATACGTGGTTGAGGTAAATGTTTTCTTCGCTCAAAATTGCTTAAAATTGACTATGACGTCGCGGAAGTAAGTGTAAGAAGCCTGTTGTTACTCTGGGTGTTCCCTCGGTCACCACGTCTGTTGATGTTGTACGTGTAGATGAGCGTCTTACCAGGGAGAGCAGCAGTAAGTCCTGATGACTGGGGATGACGGAGTATAATGTGTGGTCATGCCCAGGGACGATATCTTAAGACTCCATCTGTATTACCTGACACATGATGATATTTTGGTCTTATTGACAAGATCCAGTTATCAAGGATGGAAAGAGAGAATCAATTTAACTTCACACACATATACACGTACTAGCTGGGGTACCGTCGTGCAAGGGATTGTTTTCAACTCTTTATATTAAAAGCTGTAGTCGTACACGGGGGGTTCTTTAGGTTGGGTCGCACCCAATTTATACGTTCGTGATCAGTCTCGGGGCTATCTACGTAAACACGCCAAGTTTCAGCTCTCCATCTTAAAAACCGTGGTGGTGCATAGTAAACAAACAAAAAAAATATTGACGTGTTTTTTATATTGGACGGACAATTCATCACCGGTCTATTGAACGCTCAGGGATGGGATGGTAACTCCTGCCTCTCCTGACTCCGGGAACATACACAACTCAGGTTTTATTCCCAGAGGATATAACGTTTTTGTTTATCGATCCAGCGGAGGTAAATTATTTTTTTTATATAAATCTTTGAAGTATAATTACAACTATATGTATGTATTTTATCTATAGTTGTATTACATAATTTTTAAGTGAGTACAACGTAACGTGACTTATTTTATTACCGGCAGGTGTACTGTAAACAAATAATCAGTCAGTGGCAAGTTGCAGCTGTCTGTCTATAAAACTTCGTCTGTAGAGATGATCCACACGAACAGATAAATAACACTATACTTTATACACGTTGATCCGGCCTTCTCCATCAGCAGCCTCGTTTATAAAGATCTTTAGCCCGAGTTGATAACAAGTTTAAGGAATCTGAGACTGAAAATCGCAATTATTATTAGTAATGTTATTATTTGTGGACATTATTACAGCGTGTCGTATGGCTGTCGTTATTGAGTGTCTTCGGTATGACTCGTGTTGACCGTCTACCTCACTATTTCGTGTAATGGATGTGATGTAGACTCCTTAAACCTATAGTAAGTTGTACACGTCCATTTATAGTTAAAAATTTTGATATGGTGTAGAGATTTCTGTATATTCTACCTTAATTATTTTATTTATTTATTGAGTTTTTTTTCGTCGTATAACTCGGGAGGATCAGAAGTTGACACCCGGCTATAAGTCCCATTAAACATGACTATATATGACGGGGAAGAGAGACAGATCAGAGACTTTTGTACAGTATAAAGATGTCCAAAGAAATTTAGAAGAGTTACCCCTCCATTCTGTTTACGTTTTCTATTGATGGTTCCTCCCACTTTGCAGGAGTTACTTATATATATATATATATATATATATATATATATATATATATATATATATATATATATATATATATATATATATATATATATATATATATATATATATATATATATATATATATTTAGTTCTAATTCTATAGTTAATTTTTTTTATGAGGTTGGCAAGATTATGACAGTGAGGTGTTGGTCCACTGTCTACCTGCCTGCCCCCGCCTCCCACTGGCTACCATCACCTGTCACTAGGGAGTCTGTGGCAGGAGTTACTTGGGGGGGGGGGGCGTGTGTTGATATTACCTGGGTGTAATCTATTTCTCACTTCACCTGATAGAAGAAAGTGTCTTTTTTTAATAATTATATAATAGGTTTTTTCTTTTTTTCTAGATAAGTTTATAAAGTGGGGTAGTGATGGTAATACTGTAGTGCCCAACCATCCATTCATCCTGTCCGTTCATCTATCCGTCCATCCGTCCGACTATTGACCATATATTCTCGCTGCTGATGAACAGTTTGGGTGACCATAAGACAAATATAAATGTTCCTTCTTTCACTTGAGAGTTGAAATGGTTGGAAATTGGCGACCTCAGAAGGAAATTGGCGATGGGGATAAAAATTGGCGGTTGAGGGAGTGAAGACATTGGCTGTTGAGGGAGTGAAGACATTGGTTATTGGGAAAAAATATAATTATTCAGTTATTATGAAGTTACATCTTGAGTTTTGGGTTGAAGGAAATGATTAAAATTGTAGGAAATGGTTGAATTTAGGTTTTGTTTTTTCACCATTGTTTTAGGAGTTCGGGGAGGGAAGGGGTTCATAGGAGGGAGGGAGTGGGGGCTGGTTCATGTGAGGGAGGGAGTGGGTTCGTGGGAAGGGAGGTGGCGCACGGCGGTGGTGATAACGCCTCAACTCAACACGATTTCAGCCAATACTGATAATCTGACATTTTGTTTCTTTATTATGTGTTTTGTGGTTAACTTCTTTCCTCGAGGTGACGGTCGACGCGGGGCCCTTGTGGTCAACTTATTAATTTATTTTTTTTAAATTTTTTCTGATATTTGTGAAACCTCCATATAACGGACTTTATTGTTCTATGTAATCTAACGGACCCTCGATATAACGTACTTACCTCTCCATATAATCCGTTAAATGGGGGATTTCATAATGAACCCTCGATATAACGGATTTTCCCCTCCATATACCTGTTGCTCGTTAGATAGAGGATCCAAATCTAACGGACCCTCGATATAACGGATTTTCCTCTCCATAATGTCCGTTAAATTAAGGTTTCATTATATAACTAAAGAAGCAGCGGGCCGCGGTGGTGGTGGTGGAAGGGTCACTACATAAGGTGCTGGCCTGGACTTGGATCGGAGCACGAACCTCAAGACTGTGTGAATACATAGTGTGTCCTTGTTGTTGTAACGAGTTCACCAGTTACGTGCTATAGCTTAATGTTGATAAGGTAGAATCTTTATCTCTCTCCCTGCCCCCTCCCCTTTTGTTTGTTATTTTTTTGCCCCCCTTTCTCTGTTTTTTGCCCCATTTTTTCTGTCTTTCTGCCTCCCTCTCTTTGTCTTTCGACTCTCTCTCTCTCTCTCAGAAACATATTTTGGGGACGACTCAGCAGTGGATAGAAAACAAAAATATACGGAAAGATTATATTTAAGGAATGTTGAGAGGGGGGGGAAGGGTAAATGAAAACACCTGACTTGATAGTTTGGGAAGTAAAGACGGTCGAGTGCAGTGTTGACCATAATATACAAGTGGGGTATGCTATAACGAACGTAATTGGTTCCAGAATCTCGTTCGTTATAGCATTCGTTCGTTATAGGATTAATCCGTTCCAGGCCCCCAAATACAACCGCTTAACACTGAAAAAATTCTGTGGAAAATGTAAAAAATACGGTACTTTATCTTACCTTAGTGTTATTCAGCATGCAGGTACCCCTAAACACTGGCACAGCACTATGGAGTCTTGGCTTTAAGGTCCTCAAACAATTATCTGGCCTTCTCACTTCACTAATGTTACCACCTGCCATTTATTTCTCCTTTATCCACACTAAGAGTAAATTTTCCATCTCTTCAATCACATTACACTTTGCTTTGCTAAGTCTAAAGATTCCCTTTGCCACTTGCACAGTTTTTAACTCCTCTTTATTCTTCAAAATCGTACATATAGTCGATTTAGCCATCCCATGTTCATCACTAAGTTTCGCAATGCTTCTTCCATTCTCACGTTTCTTTATAATTTCTTTCTTAGTTTCAAGGGTTATTAGCTTTCTCACTCGCTTTGGACGACTCATTGTTACAATTGTATACTTGTATAACAAAATAGTTATACAAATAACTCTATTTCCACATCAAAAGACGAAATTTCAACAATAACAGTGGTGCACTGGCTACACAATGAGACAAAGATGGCGCCTGACGCTCTTGTTGTGGGTCGCGGTACAACAATATTCATGCGCCAGGTGAAGTAGTCCCGTATTCATCCGCGTTCGTTGTAGGAGTTGCATTCGTTATAGCATTCTCAATTTTATAGGTAAAACCGTTCGTTATAGGAATATTCGTAGTAGGATCCGTTCGTTATAGCATACCCCACACTCCATCCTGGTGTACGGAAGGCTTTTATTAGTCAATGTTCAGTAGCCACACTATTTTCTAACGGGTCCTCACGCCTCTGGAACCCACTTTCACTTTACCGATGGGGGGGAGGGTGAGGGAGGGTCCTACTGAAGACCTCTAGTAATGGACAAGGTGAGTGAGATTTATTTATTTGTATATTTATTTATTTATTTTTATTTTTCGGGGATTAGCCCACCTGGGCACAGGTCACTGACCCACCTCGGGACCTGGGGGACGAAAATGTAATAATAATAATAATAATAATAATAATAATAATAATAATAATAATAATAATAATGATAATAATAATAATAATAATAATAATAATAATAATAATAATAATAATAATAATAATAATAATAAAGAACCATAAAGAAAAAATCAAAATTGAGAAAAAATATACAGGGTGAGCATAAAGTCTCCCTGATTATGAAAAATCATATCTCGAAGACCATTCTAGATGGAAACATGAATGTTGTAGCATTGTGTAGACGAATTGTGTTAATATTGTTATTATTGTCCACTCTGTATCTGTATTTTTCTGGCTAAATAAACTGTTACAAAACTGTTACAATTCATAGATTTTTTTTCATGCATATTTTAAGCTGCAAAAAACTGTATGTTTGTACCTAGCATATGTTTTGTGTAATAAATGTTTGTACTCAGGAAAAGACTGTATGCTTACCCTGTATATATACCCTGTATGTTGTGTTGTCAATGGTAGGAGAAACAATTGAAACCCTGCAATTGTGTGTAAATGAGGCAGAAAGTTAGATCAGCAACCTGGGACTTGGGCACAATTTTCGTGATGCCATATGGCAGCAGGGTCTACCATTAGACAATACATTATGCTTCCAATATCTTCCCAGGCGGTAGTACCTCCCTGTTTGGTAGCTGCCTACTACCTACTACCTGTAAGCTGCTTACTACTTAATCGTCATTGTTATGGTGTATTAAGCAGATCTCTCATGACTATCGATCACACTGTCAGCCCCACACCTCTCCTCGTCCACCGTGAGAGAGAAAAGAAACTAAAGCATTGGGTAATATAATGACTAATACAGTAATTTAAACTCCTTCACCACGTCGTCTTAGATTACGTGTCAGAACCTAACCTAACTGTTATCGCCGCTGGCTTCAGCTACAGTGCTGGCGTGTGATGCCATTAAATCTTTCGACCTGTGACCTCGCCAGATGTAGAAGTGTTTACAGACAAGTCCTGGTTCTTCTGAGTGGACTGTCTTAGACTGGTGGCGGTGGCTGCCCGCCCCTCCATGAGACAGCTCGCCCTCTCTAGTGATGCTGTGAAGACCAGCCTTCTGTCCGAGAATTTGTGCTGGGACGATTTACGCAGTACTGTTTTCTCTTGGAACACCATACTGATCTGCATTGACCCGCACTTGTAAGTACAGCCTAAGTGATGACATACCCCTCGGTACTGAAATATTGTTGACTAATTACGCCTACTCGTTTCTGCCTAACCTGGAGTAATAAGACAATGCAGAATGAAGCGAAGCTAAGATTAATAGAGTTATGAACTTTGTGTTATGTCAGTATGTTTAATAAATTGTAATTAAAGATAAAATTGTGTGGGACTAACTAATTATGTATCAGATGAATCACCTTGTAATATTATGAACGCCTTCTCTGCAGGTTTTGATCACATCAATAATATTGAATGCGTCAAAAGACGGGTTTCAATCATTCCCTTCGACTTGCCCGTAACCTGAACGTCCTTAACTAAGGCGTTTACACAAACCAAACCAAACCAGGAAATTTTTTCTCGTCTGCATAATTTATCGACATAACACCCAAGGAGTTCCAGGTTATGATACAGTCTTGGGTTGTTTGAGGCGCCATATTTTTTTTTTCCCATTTGACTGTGAAGGACTTTCCAATTATGTTACCTTCCTCCACTCTTCATCTCTCCTCCCTTACTGCCTGTCTGTCTGTCTGTCTGTCTGTCTGTCTGTCTGTCTGTCTGTCTGTCTATCTGTCTGTCACTCGAATGTTATTTTTATATTCAAACATTTTTCCCTCTCACATTATAATTTTCTCTGGTTGTCAGTGACTTTTAACCACGTCATTCTAGTGCTACTCTGTTGTCACTCAAGCATCGCCCTGTTGTCACTCAAGCATCGTCCTGTTGTCATTCAAGTGCTACCATGTTGTCACTCAAGCATCGTCCTGTTGTCATTCAAGTGCTACCCTGTTGTCACTCAAGCATCGTCCTGTTGTCATTCTAGTGCTACCCTGTTGTCACTCAGCATCGTCCTGTTGTCACTCAAGCATCGTCCTGTTGTCATTCAAGTGCTACCATGTTGTCACTCAAGCATCGTCCTGTTGTCATTCAAGTGCTACCCTGTTGTCACTCAAGCATCGTCCTGTTGTCATTCTAGTGCTACTCTGTTGTCATCTTGGTATAGCTGCAAGAGTCATCCCATCACCCACTGCACTGTTATACTAGCTCTAGCACTTATCACACTCAAGCACTGTCTTGTTGTCACCCCCACCAGTGCATGCATTTATGGTGTGTGTGTGTGTGTGTGTGTGTGTGTGTGTGTGTGTGTGTGTGTGTGTGTGTGTGTGTGTGTGTGTGTGTTTGTGTGTGTGTTGTCGTAAGGGGTGGTGGGGGGAGGGGAGAGACGTGCAGCAGCGTGCATTGTTGGTACGCTGCCCCCTACCATTCCTCCCTCTCCCCCCTTCCCTCTTCCTCACCCTAGTCATCACTTGTCTGTCCTGCCCTCCTCCCCCACCACTACCACACACACCCTCGCTCCCTCAGCTCCCAGTTGTGGACCTTCCCTTCCCCCCTCCCCCCCACCCTCCCCCCACTCTCCCCCACCTCCCCCACCACACAGCCTTCACTCCCACCTCCCAGCTCTGCACTCCACCCCCTTCCTCACCCCTCCCACTACCGACCTCCACATATCCTCACCTTTCAGCTCCCAGGATCTAACCTACACCTTACCCTTCCCAGCAACACACCCTCCACAGCTCCTAGGACCCCAACATTATCCTCACCCCCCCCCCTCAGGACCCCAGCTGTACCTCCGTCAAGCCCAGCTGGTCGTCGTCGGAAAGCCACAAGTCAGGGAGAATGTGAGGAGTTTCCGGAGGAGACGTAATAATGTGGAGTGTTAGGAAGGAGGTGGTGGTGGAGGTGATAGAGGTGCAGTGTTGTGGAGGAGGTGGAAGTAAGGAGGACAGTGTAAAAGGATAGAGGGAAGGAGACTGAGAAAGGGATGAGTTGTGTTGATAAGTGAGAGAGAGAGAGAGAGAGAGAGAGAGAGAGAGAGAGAGAGAGAGAGAGAGAGAGAGAGAGAGAGAGAGAGAAGGGGGTCATCTCTTCACATATCACGAATTATACATTTATTCACAAAGTTGAATACAAGGTTAGTTATATGAACCATTATATCTTTAAGGCATGACGTGTGTGTGGGGGGGTGTGGGGTGGTTTATGGCCCCCACACTGGCCCTCAATCCCCACAGGGTCACCACACCACAGACGGTCGGGCCCCTGTGTGTTATTCATCTACCACCAATTGTTTCCTTCAGTCACAAATCATGTTGAGAGTGGTAGTTTGATGTGGCTCTGTGTGTAGTGTGGCCCATCTGTGGTATGGCCCTGATGTGATGTGGCCTTGTGAATAGTATGGCACTTCTTTGGTATGGTGTCTCATGTGGTGTGGCTCCTATGTGTAGTGTGGCCCTGTGTGTTTAGTATGACCTTATGTAGTGTGGTTCTGGTATAGGCCAAATATCATCTCACTCACCACCCACACCTTTCATACACCCAGCCACACCTTTCGACTCTAGCCTTCCACACCCTTCAGCTTAGCCACTCTTATGATGTGTCTCAGATCACTCATCCGTGTATCCAAGTATTATTATCCACGCCGTCTAGTTCCACCCGCATGATGTACCTCAAACACCACGCCCCCTGTGTTAAACTTTCTCACGCTTCCTGGCTCAACAATACACGCCCTTCTTGACACACACACACACACGTCAACTAATACCTGGGGTTCATCGCCATCTATGCACCGATATAACCCAAACTTATTGATAGCGGTTGAGTTAAGGAGAAAGACGGGGTCACCTAAAGAAGAATCTCCACCCCATTTTATTTCACCTAAAGATTAGCTTAACCTAACCTAACGCAACCCAACCTAACCCAACCCAACCTAACCCAACCCAACCTAACCCAACCCAATCTAACCTTATTACCTGTGCTTTAAGATCTAACTTATAAATGTTGAAGCTTATTACCAACAAGGAAGACAGACATTCACACAGCTGTACTTAGAGGCCCTTCAGTTGTAGTTTGATGACCCACAAAAATACGAAAAAGAAGAAGTAATTATCAGAGTGAAAACAATAACGACGAGATGTGGTACTTTGAGGGTTGTGACGGTGAGCCTTGGTCTACTTTCACCTCTATATAAAGTTTACCTTTGACCTACAACTCCAAAACATCCTGTTAAGTTTCATCA
Source organism: Homarus americanus (assembly GCF_018991925.1). Classification (NCBI taxonomy): domain Eukaryota; kingdom Metazoa; phylum Arthropoda; class Malacostraca; order Decapoda; family Nephropidae; genus Homarus; species Homarus americanus. Next base: position 25,708 of record NW_024728799.1, on the reverse strand, counting down.
GAATCAGTCAAACCTTTTTTTTTTTCAGGATTATAATTTGTTTAACACACACACACACACTCATGTACGGGGAGTGTTGAGAAAGAATGTAAATAAATATAACTAATTAAGAGAGTCAGTTTACCATACCATTATTATTCAACCAGTCTTGTTCGTCACGATTTGCATAATATTCTCTCGTGACGGTGTGCGGTGGCCGAGTGGATACAACGTTCACTTCTTGTCCTGATGGTCGCTGGTTCGGTCTCACCCTCCCTACATTATCAGCTCTAAATGGGTACCTAACTTTACCATTCGGGAAGTGAAGGCGGTGAAGTGCAGTGTCGAGTAGTTGTTCCTTTTGGCATAGTACACAGTATGTCATATTAACAGTTCCCAGGCCTAGGAGACTCACGTAATCTGGTGGCATTTTAGTAGGTTGTTGAATACCAAGTAGTAAACGCAATTTCCCTTTAAGATGTTGATAGACGGACCTAGAGGCACACAGTTACTAGAGGAGGAAGGAGCACATGAGGTGTAGTGTACATAGGGAAAATTGAATTGAAACAGCTATTATGAACCATTAAGTTATTCGGTATGAAATAGAATGACATGTTTAGGAGTTTATAGATGCTGCTATCTTGGAATGGCGCCTCATAAATGTATTTAGATTACCGATTTGATAGCCTCACGTCGCTATCGTATTCATCCTTCATATATTGCTCAGTCAACATACAAAAGATGAATGAACCTACACCAGTGATTTCTAGCACTGAGGAAAATCACATATTAAATCTATAATATAAATAAAATAAGAAGTTTAATAAATTTAAAAATCAAAATATGATAAAATACTACATTAAAAATCACCTTCAGTTAAGTACCCCTATTGCAGTACAGTAACTCTTTGTTAAGGTGTTAAGTAAGTGAAGACAAGTTACATAAATAAAAGACGGACTTAAGATATTAGTAAAAAAAAAATATTTACTCATTATCGAGGTATCTGTGTCTAACGATACGGTATTTAGGTGATAGATTAGTTATAAGAGATGATTTAAGGAAATGAGGCGTGAATCAGGGCCGGGTTCAGGAGTGGGCAAAGTGGGCAGCTGTCCAGGGTCCTCCACAATCTGGGGGCCTCTACATATTACAATATTTTATTTATTTGTTTATTCATTTGGATTATTTTTTTTCATTCTTTAAAATTCATGTTTATTTTTGACATGTGCGGCAGTAGCTATGTCAGGGCTGGTCGACTTGAAACCACATGAATGACTCCAGTCATGTCTCACTTTTGTGTGGGTGTGTTTTTTGGGAATTTGTACACTATCAATAAATATACAGTTAATTGAAAATTTCTCAATGTTCTAACTTCCTCAATATAACTGCATATGGCTTCAAAAATTTCCAAAAAAGTGTTCAAATTTCAACATTTTCCCGGGGGGCTTACAGCGCCCCCTGGAACTCCCAGATGTTTAGGCTCGCTTCACTCACCACCCCACCCTCTTGGGTAGTTATAATGAGGGGGGCCTCCACAAAGAGGCTGCCCATGGGCCTCCACAGGTCTAAATCCGGCACTGGTGTGAATTACGCTGTAGACTTTGTTGGGATGGTCCGGTGGTGAGCGATGGCGGGTAGGGCGAGATGTCCGGTCGCATTGTTTGTTGATTTTATTTCAAATATACGGAGTGTGTTTATTCCAGCTTAAGTGGTTATTATTAATAATATCGTGGAATTTTGTACTTTGTTCTCGTTTAAGTTGTGGAGTTCTAATGTACTTGATGCCTAACTCCGGTAATGTAGTTTTATCAGTTTTATCACCGTGTTTTCTGTTCTTGATATTAACTTATTCAGAATTCAAGTCCTTATCCATGAATGAGGGCTACATGTTCGTCATATACAATACTATCATCTGTAAATATACTTTACAACTGCACTGGAGTGAACTGTATGTACGACAGAAACAACACTGGTCCAAGTATGAAGCCCAAAGGAACACCACGTAGAATAGTCGAGGGAGTGAATGAATTAAGCCTCTTGGCAGCAGCTTCCTGTACGACACTTATTATGCGAACCGTGTAGTTGAATAGGCCTCTAACACCGTAGTGCTCTAGTTTCGTCAATGAGAATGTGTGGTGGACGGTATCAAAGGCTTTAGAGGTCCAAGAATACTCGGACTGTGAACTGGTTGTCATCAAAGGAGTTGGGGATGTCGTTGGTGAGGACAGTAGAGCACATTATGCTCATTTTTCTGCTCTAAAATCCAACTGAGTTTCTGTGAGGATATTATCGTTGACGCAGAAGGAATCTAGTTTACTTCATGCCAGCTCTGAGTATGAGCTTATTGAAGAGGGGGGGGCACGGGGGCAGATGAGGTGTACAGATGGGAGAGGCGCACAAGAGGTGTGTACAAGTGGGAGGGAAGCACATGAGGTGTACAAGTGGGAGGGAAGCACATGAAGTGACAAATGGGAGAGGAGCACATACGGCGTACATGTGAGTACATACGGTGTACAGGTGGGGGGGGGAGAGGAACACATGGGACGTATAGGGTGGGGGAAGAAGAGTGAGGTGGGGCACCACACAAAATGCCTCTTATCCTCCTCCAGTGAAAACAAGGCAAAGTGGTTGGTCGGGGGGAGGGGCCATTAATGTGCTGGTGGTAGTAAAGGGAAGGGTTAGTGGTGGTGGTAGGGAGGTTGCTAGTGGTGGTGGTAGAGGAATGGCTTGGTGGTAGGAAAGGGATGCTAGTGGTGGTAGGGAAAGGGTTGGTGGTAAGGGCTGGTGGTGGTGGTGGTAGGGAAAGGGTGTGGTGGTGGTGGTAGGGAGGTTGCTATTGGTGGTGGTAGAGAATGGTTGGTGGTAGGGAAAGGGATGCTTGTGGTGGTGGTAGGGAAAGGGTTGGTGGTGGTGGTGGTGGTAGGGAAAGGGTTGGTGGTGGTGGTGGTGGTAGGGAAAGGGTTGGTGGTGGTGGGAGGAGGGTTGCTATGGTGGTGGTAGAGGAATGGTTGGTGGTGGTAGGGAAAGGGATGCTAGTGGTGGTGGTAGGGAAAAGGGTTGGTGGTGGTGGTGGTGGTATGGAAAGGGATGCTAGTGGTGAGGTGGTGGTGGTAGGAAAGGGATACTAGTGGTGGTGGTAGGGAAAGGGTTGGTGGTGGTAGGGGAATGGATGGTGGTGGTGGTGGTGGTAGTGGTGGTGGTGGTAGGGGGAAGGTTAGTAATAGGGTGAAGGGTGGTAATAAAAGGGAAGGGTTGGGGTGATAGGGGTAAGGAGGGGTTAGGGATGACGAAGGGGGGACGCTGTGGCTCTATCACTCTGAGTGGAGGGTAGATGTGGTGGTGATAGTGGTGAAGGTAAAGATGGTGGAGGTAGCGGTGATAATGGTGAGGGTAAAAATGGTGATTATATTCAAGTTGTTGGTGATAAATTATGATGTTGTTAATGATGGTGCACGATGGAGGCTGTAAAGGTGATGGTGGTAGTAGTGGTAGAAAGAGTGATACTATTAACGATGGTACTACTACAATACTACTTTTTTACTACTGCTGATACTACTATTACTACTACTACTAAAGCTATATTACCACTGCTGCCAATACTAATGATAATTTATACTGTAATGCACTTAAGAAGTCGTGTGTGTGTGGTCAGCTGCCATATGATACGGGTGCTTGAGAAAAAAACATTCAAGCATTTTATAATTGATCACAGAAGAGCGCAAAGACCACAGGGTGATTCAGATTTACTCTGCGAGGAGGATTTTGGGTGAGCGAGGGTCAAGACTGGTAGACTAGTGTTGATAGGAAAAGTACAAACGTCAATATTAATAATAACTTTACTGCCGAGGTACACAAATACAAATATTATGTACAAAATCAGTGGAAATAATAATGTAATAGGCAAGTAGGTTAGAAGGTAATGGTGATTGTAGTTTTAACACGTTTCATAGTGGTAGATGTAGCGTTGAAAATGGTGTGATGGTGATGAAGATTTTGGTTCTGTTGTAGGGTGTTAATGCCAACAAGGGTGGTGGTGGTGATAGTTGTTATTTGGCGATTATTCACGGTGGTGTTGGGTAGCAATGGTGTGAGCGAAGGGGGTGGTGGTGGAAAGGGATGATGTTGTGAAGGGTAGTGACAAGGTAGCGGTGTAGTGTTGGGAGGACCTGGTGGTAGGATAGCGGTTTGGTTTAAGGAAGGGTGGTGTCAGGAGGGATTGGTGGTTGGGGATGGGTTTTGTGGAAGGAGGGGTGGTGGGATAGTAGGAAGAGGAGGAGTGTGGTGTAAGGAGGGGTGGTGGCAGGAGGGGAGGTGTGTGTGATGTAGGAAGGGGTGGTGGCGTCGACGTGGGTGCTGGTGGTGGGAGCAGAACCCCGCCCTGTAGCACCTTCCATACTTTAGCTCAGCAGGCAGGAGGCACTGTCCTTCTGCCTCGCTCTCAGCATTACCACACACCTCCACCATCAAAACCTCCATATATGTGAAGACCCAACGACCAAATAACATAAATTGTGTTGCTAACATAAGAGGTTGGTTCCCGCGCACCCTCCGTGTCTAGCCCACCCTCCCCCTCTCTCGGCCAAATTGTGTGGTGGTCCCAGTCCCCCCTTCCCCTCCCTGGTGGGTCGGGCGCGCAACCCCCGCCACCGCCACTGCCAATCCCTTGTTTGTGTGGCGGCGCGCCCTACCCGCCCTAGTGTTAGCGTCCCACCTACTGCCCACGTCCTCCCTCTTCTACGTAAGGTCTCTCACTACACCCCTTTGCCACACCCACAGTGTCCTCTTTAAATGTTTTCCTTGTGTTACCCACTCATGCTGTCTTTACTCATCTAGGTACTGTCTGCCACTCACATTTTTGTTTCTTTTTCTCATTTAGTAATTTTTCTGATAGTTTTCTCATATCCACGTTTATCCATTCAACCATCCATCAGTTTGTATTCTCTCTCTCTCTCTCATTTATCATCCAGTCTTCTCTATCTTTCATCATCCAGTCCCTCTTGTTAAGCCATCCAGTCCTCACCCAGCCACTCAGCTCTCCCTCTTACTCAGTCAGCCATATAATCTTCCTTCGCCCACAATCTACGCAGTGTTCATCTCGCAAGATACCAACCAACTCGTGCATTCTTTACTCACTAGTGTTACACCCAGAGTATTCCTTTATACTGTACCAAGGTCCAACACTGAACATTTGAATATTAGTAATTATCAGGATATATGGTACAAACAAGTGTACAGTACTATATCATTACATTATCACTATTTTGACATTAATATGCAATGGAATAAGGTATTTTGTCATTAATATGTTTTTTCTCGCTCCCTGGAATATCATATTAATTGTAGTCTATAATACATAATGGAATAAGATTTTTTTCCTGCAGGATGGGAGAGTCCGTACAAGACACTCAACTACACTTAAGATGGCACTCTCACGCCACCACCTTCACCGGCATGCTCTCAGACCTCCATCATGGTCGTGCCTACACTGATGTCTCACTAGTGTGTGATGGAGGTATTGTTAGGGCACACCGAGCTGTTCTGTCCCTCTGCTCACCATATCTAGGTAAGATTCAGACCTCAGTACAGTACATTATTAATCCTACAGTAGAAGTAAGTACAGGTACTGTATCACAAATAATATATTTTTCAGTGCCACTGTAACCACTTATCAGTAATTGAAACTTGATGCCTATCATTTTTGAGAAGTACAATTGAACATTTAATTTAAGGGATATACTTGTGTATTACAGTACTCTAATGTGTATTGTACAAAGCTTGGTTGTGTATATACAATTAATTCTCATGATAGTTGGTAAAATTGACTTTCACCTTAATGCAATGGACCTTGCTCACCAGAAACTTGACTTTGTGATACTACATGTTGAAATAAAAAAATTTATAGATAGGTTCTGCCACCCTCTGTAAGTCAAACAAAGTGTAACAATGTATCCTGTATCTTATGAATCTGCAAAAGTCTTGGTGCTGTGTTCTTATAGGACAGATACAACTCTGTAAGATCTGCTGCATGAGGGCAGTTGATTCATCTGATCTCCCTTTTTGAGGATGATAGGAGTGATGGGGAAGGAATGGTATTTGTATACCTAATACTGAATTAACCCTGACTTGCATTAAAGGGTATGGTTTTCCCTAAGTAAGCAGCCTGTATTGCTTATTGAATGTTGCACAGTACAGCATAATATTCTTCTTTACTTCAGAATTCAGTTTATGATGTATTATACTGTATAGTATTGTTTTCCTGTAGTTTATTTCCTTTTTTAATGGGTAATAGACAACTGCTTTATTTCTTCTCAGCCATTGTTTTAGGAGCTTGTCCAGACACTGATGCCCCGCTGCTGCTGCCAGAGGTCCCAGTGCAAGATGTTCTCTACCTGGTCTCATTTATATATCGTGGCCAGGTAGACGTCCACCAGCAGCACATAGCATCGTTCCTTAGGACTGCCAAACACCTACATGTTTTGGGTCTTGAGGAAGGAGACAGAGTATGTATTGATGAAAAGGCATAACTTGTAATTTTCCTGGATATTACCTCTAGTTATTGGTAGTCACCGTTTACATTCATTTGAAAATTCTTGATTAAAATTTGTTTCCTTACAAATTTGTGCTCTTATTTTGAATTGAATACATGCAAAAATATTTCCTGTAATTATAATTTTTTTTAGTAGTATAGTACAGTATTGACTACAGTATTGTATGTCCAAATTTAGCCTCTTAATTTTTCCCTAAAGCCTTTTATTTCCTCTACTTCACCTGTGTGTAGCTGGTAGATTCTCCAAGCAAGTCTGATACAAGTTCCAGCACTTCTGGTAGTGAAGCTGGTGATGAACCTTCCACACCACAGTTTGTTAATGGTAATAACAATAATGAAAATGAAGAAGAAGAAGCTGATGAAGAAGATGAAGAGGATGAAGAAGATGAAGACGTGGTGGTAAGTACTGTACAGCATCTTTATTTAATGATTTCTTTGGTAATAGTTTACAGTACCTGATCATCATAACCACTGTATCTAGGAATTTTTTATATTGACAAAAGATTATTATCTTATCATTTGTGTGAATCAGGTGTGAAAAATGTTAAGTGTCTGTTTTCACTAAATGTCATGGAACTGTTCCTGGCCGATCCTGGTTTTAGTCCAACAAACGTGATGTTCTTGAGGAATTATAATATGATGCTGTACTGTATTTCAAAACAAATATAATTTTAACCCCATATGTACAGGCTCCCTTCTGTGCTGAATAAAATTGTGTGACATTAGCCAAATCAAATATTAGAAATGGTGTCATCATAGTGAAGATGTTAAATGGTTATACCGTTTTTATATTATTATTTTATTCATAACTCTAATGTTATTGAATTAATGGGGATTAGGTATTCTTAGAACCTGAAATACTGCATCATGACTGATATCTTGTACAGTACATTAATATGGCCCTTACAATTTTTATTATATGTCTATAGAGCGAGAGACTTGAGGTCATCAAACATGAAGTGAGTGTGAAGGAGGAACCAGCCGAAACTAATGAAGCTATCGCTGACGTCACAAGTGATGGAAGAATTGACTTGAACTATTACCTTCAACAAGCGATTCAAAGTGCCTCTATGCCTTGTCCTTTGTGTAAGAAGGTGAGATACCCTTGCTGGCTGATTATTGTAGCTAGGTTAGTCTTTTTATACTAAGGGCTTTTTTTTAACTTATATACAAGTATTTTAATTGAGTGGAGTGAAATGAGAAAATGAATTGTATGGAAACTAAATGAATTAAGAGTGATATACTGTAGATCATAATGGGGACTGCAACACACAAATAACAGATAGAAAGGATTGTAATTGGTTTGAAAGGAACAGTGATTGTTTGGGCTAAGTGATGATCTAACATTGTGCAAGTTTGAAGTTGATGATTGTGTTTGTGATAACCCGAGTAGAGTCGGAATGGCAAATATTCCTCTTGTGCTAACGATATCTATGGAATTCCTACACATCCAATTATAATGGAACTGAAGTAAATTGAGTGTTTTGGCATTGCTACTTATTACACTGTATCAGTTTCATATATGATGTACAGTATATTATTTCTATTGCAACATGTCTGGATACATTGTGAAGAGAACAGAGGCCAAGCAAGAATGAGAACACCAACCAGTAATAATCTTTGTTGAGAGATGACAATCAATATCTATTCAGTTGAAAACAATTTTGTTAAGCATAATCCTTTTCAGTTTTGCATCCCTGTAACCTAAGGTTCTTTAAAAAATAAAAAGTAAATAAAAAGGGTAACTTGACCTTATAAATTACAGTACAGGTAATTAAACATAATCTTAAAAGCAATAAAACATAAAAATTAGTTAATAATAGATCTTGGTTAGCATTTCCTGTTTCATTGTTGTTTTCTTAGTGGTGTGATAGTTTGGGACACTACAGTACAACATTGTGGCATCTCTTTGTCCAGCACAAGGAGATGCCGGTACACTCAAGCTAAACTTCATCATCATCATTATATTCCTCTATGTCTTTACTTACATCAAAACTGTGTGCATATCATCCCTTGTTGTCATTTGTTTGCATTTACTCTTGTACGTATTTGCGCCTACCTGATGTACGGGTATCATTCTCGTGGCTGCCAAATTTATGTTCTGATATTTGTCTTTCACTGTGGTGTTTGGAGGCTAATGGAGCAGTAGTGAAATTTATGAGGATGATTTATTACTGCTGGTATCATATGCCATCATTATAGAACTCATTATCTGCTCCAGGATATTTGAGACGGGAAGGAATAAAACAAGTGCGTCTTGTACGTCCTTAGATCTCTGGTCTGTAATCTTTGACTCGCATTACTGTACGTCTGTAGGACTGAAAGGGTTAATCAGAATTAGATTTTATTAAGTTGACGGTAATATCCATGATGGCAGTGGTACAGTTATTATAGATAAGCATGTTTTGTTCCTTTTAACTCTCATGTGCTGAATCCAAAATTGTTTTACCCTAAGAAACTACTGCATGCATTTTTTTGACTGCTGAAGCATTTGATACAGTACTGGAGTGATGGTATTCTGCATCAAGAATCTCATGTATGTCTTTCTTACAGGAGTTCAAAAGTCAGTCCGGCCTCAGAGACCACATCCGATTACATACTGGTGAAAGACCATTTGAGTGTGAATTCTGTCAGATGAACTTTGCTAGAGCCTCACATCTTAAGCGTCATCGCCGCATGCACACGGGAGAGAAGCCCTTTATGTGTAGCATCTGTGGTAAAGACTTTTCCCGGGGAGACAAGCTTAAGGACCATTTACGGAGACATGACGCTGAGGACAAATTAAGTAAAATTAGAAAACAAATATACAATCCAGATGATGGCACTCAAGAATCTGATTCTGAAGCAAATCAACCAGCTGGCACAGTTCCCACTTCGCAAGTACTGACACAGAAATCTAATAATACGACCCCTGAACCTACTCTTATGCCACCTGCCAAACGGCCAAGAGGTCGACCCCCAAAGAACCCCCAGGCACACGCTCAATATCAACAAGCAATGGCTCAGGTTCCCTCAATGCTCGTGCCACAAAGTGAAACTTATATGCCTCATATGCTTGGTGTTACTAGCATTGGTGAGTGTATTCTGAGACCAATTAATTAAAAAAACAAAGACATTAATACAGTATAGGAATAGTCACAATGATGGAGTTCAGATCAGATTCTGGTGTTTAGAGTTTTGTAGTTACTGTATAGAACCTTATATGTTATTCAGTAGATAAGCTATTTTAAGGTTTTGTTTTAGAAATTTCAAAATTCACCTTAATGATGTTAGTATGTAAGTCTTGTTTGTGTGGTAGGCTCATCATCTGTTCTTCATTTGCCTGTTACAAAAGGTTAGGTTGGACTGTAAATTTACACTGAGGTTATAAAGTTAAAAAACTACTCCATAGTGCCAAGTGTTTCCCTTAATTGCATGCAATGAAGGTGCATATATAAATTTCTTTTAATACAGTACTTGCTCATATGGCTTGTTGACTGATATGTTCATCAGAAGTAATTGTCATGTGGCAATTATATCAAGTGTAATAATTTATTGAACCGAATATACAATTTTGATTTCGGATGAGTGCCTTATCTATTTGATTATTTATTTATTTTTATATTCTATCAAGGGTAGGAACTTCATAATGAACATGTGGGACCTTGATGGGGCTCTTGAGAATGTTCGTATGATAAAGTACATTTAAATAGTAAAAATTCCTTTGCTGAAAAGTCGAGTTTGATTCTGTTTTTATTAGTTTCAGAACATTGACAGTAATGTATAGAAACAATCTTTTATCTCATGATTGGTCAGTAATGTGCCAGCTAACTTACGCAGTCCATGTTTATTTTTTTCCTTTGGGAAATAATTAAAATAACGAGGCTGCTGTGGGTTTGGCAAAGGCCTATACGTACACTGTAGAATTATTGAAATGATGGTTTTCTTATCAGGAATATACTTGTATGCTTGAAAATGTACGGCATGCAAAACTGTTTATAGAGTAGATTACAACTTTTGTGTGTATTACCGACCCAAACTCCCAAGAACCTCGGTTTTGCAATCTTTGTTCAACAGAGAAGATAAAGATGATTGCTGTCCATGTATTAATCATGTCAAATTGGTGTCTTCCTTAGAAGCAAGGTTATTCTCCACACACATTAATTTTGTTGTTTTGTGTCGTTGATATCTCAATATCATTTGAAATATTGCTAAAAGGTCTACATATTTATTATATCATGAAAATTTAGTAATTCCCTCCAGCTGGCAGTGTAGCTCTGATCCTTGTGCATTACGGTAATTCAGCTACTGATATGGGAAACAGTTTGGGCTAAGAAGTAAAAGTGGAGGATAGTTGAAAGAACAGATTACTGTACAGTATAAGATTTAGTTAAATGCTTAAAATTACGTCAGAAGCTATATCTTGTTACAACAGTGAATACTGTACAGTATTATTTTACAGTACTGATGGGGAGATGGATCACTTTAAAATGGAATGTTTTGTTCTTAATGACCCTGTGCTTCTAACTTGCGAATACTGTAGTATCAATATTAAAGTTATACCCTGTATACAGTACTGTATATACTGTATATATATATATATACAGTATATATATATAATATATATATATATATATATATATATATATATATATATATATTTCATGTAAATCCACAATGAAAACGTGGATAAGATAAATCTTGATAAAATCACACGGGAAAATGAAAACAACGGTAGCTTCACTATTCAAGACATGAAGATGTCTTGAATAAAGACATGCAGCAATTCCGTTTAGGTATATATATATATATATATATATATATATATATATATATATATATATATATATTATATATATATATGTTATATATATATATATATATATATATATATATATATATATATACACACACAAAGATGGTGCAATAATTTCTCTGGTTTAATCATAGAAGATGGCTCATTTGGCATATTTTAAAGCATACCTGTACAGGTATTTACTCAGAATCTGGAATAAATTATTCCAAGCAAAAATCTCTTAATTTAGTCCAGTCAAAAATTGTCTTGAGTTGGCTGGCTGTTGATGATGCATTAGACAATCTTCATAACCATGTACTGTACATATCTCCAACAATGTGTGGTGAAGGAACCCATAATTGAAGGGATATAATGTAACTAGTCAGAAAACTGGAATGGTGATTAAACCACTTCTGTAAATGCCATGACAAGCACCACAAGAAGACTTACAGTTTAGCCATGTCTTATTGTTGGTGTACTGTGCTGAAAATACATTTATTCTTAGACAAAAAAACACCCCAGTTGATCCGTGTTATTTGTTGTAGAAGGAATACTACCCATTAAATTTTATTTTTAAGGAAAATTAAGATGAATGATCCATTATTCATGATGCACTCTTAAAAGCACAATTAGAGCCCCAAAACTTGCTGAAGGTGACTTATGTATGAAATGGATGCTACTGAACACTTAATCCAAAAAGAATCTTTACGATTTTGTGTGAGACATTATGACACAACAGGTGAAGGATTTTGACAACCCTACCAAGACAACAGGAGTTGTGGTGTTCATTTTAAAATTCACTGAACCCCTCTTCTGTAAAGATCCTTTTTGGAGTGTGTGAACCTATGTTAATAAATCACAGCCTAGTATGATATGTATGTTAAAGGTCACTACAGCAATATCTCATTAAAGTATTAGGACAAATTTTCTGGGTAGTAATTAGCTGAGTGATGAACTGATGGTAGCTTAACACAGAATGATATACTTAACCTTTTTATTTAAAGGTGAAGTTTTAATGTAGTGTAGATGTTGTTATAATATAAAAGTATTTATAAAATTTGCAATTCTCTTATTCTATTTAATACAACAGATCAACTTAGAGCAACAGTAAAGTTTTTTAAACTTATAAACTAGATAATAAGGCTGGTCACATTATCACACAGAAACTTGGGTACAAGATGAGAGAAAACCCCAACACAGAGGACAATTAAACACATTTTATATAAATTATAATAATAATCATACAAGGAATTTAGTAATGATTAGAGTTGAAGAGAGTTTTGTGCATGAATACTAATATCCATATGAACTTGTACTTCTATTACCGTACTATACTGTTATGTTTCTGAGCATAATCAATTCAATTTCAAAGCTTCTAGATTTTTATTTTGAAGCCATATTAATTTATCTCTATTTTGTGAGTTTATAATTCATGTTTAGGAAAAATTAAGGCATTTTATGGAAATGTTGATTTCTTAGTGTTTATATGTGTGTGTCTGGGGTCATCTCACCTTAACTGATGTCTGAGTTGGATTATGTAAATCTAGGAGAGGTATTTCTCTTAATCTCACCATCTGGCAAACCACTTTATATTTTAAAACAGACTAAACATTATTCCTTAATATTTTTTAGCTTGCATTCATAACTTTTTACTCTCCTGTACTTTTTATTATATATTTCTGTTGTCATAGTTGTGATTTCACATTCTGGTGTGTACTGTACTGTATCCTGTACATCTCTCATCCATCACCTGATTCTCATAATTAGGAGAAATATTATTTACTGATTCAAACGCTCATAGTGTTTAGTGGGAGCAACTAATGATTGTTTCATATACTGTATGATGATTTCAGCAGGAGGTAGATTTTTTTTTTTGTATAATATTGTATATTGTATTGAAAGTTACTACTGTATTGGGTTTCATCTTTTCATGGTGTGGTGATGCCTTGTGGCTAAGACCTTCAGAAAAGAAACTGTATTTGTTTCTCATTGTCTTTGGTATGGGGAGAGCTGAGCTGTAAATGTCTTTGATGAATGGCAGTCATACAAAGAAAAACTTTGAATTGAAAAATAATTTGGTTGGTGAGGAAGTATTAAAGAAGCAGTGTATCATATAGGTTATACTTAGTCTTTATTTTTTAATGTTGAAACTTAATGTGCATGTTACTCATCTGAGGAAAGCTGTAATTTAATTTTGTTTTAGGAAATCTGAAGGAAATTGTTGCCACTGTGTATTATCAGTTTTGCATGATGAAGAATTATGCTGAATTTCTTCCTTCTGATGGTTTTGTCATAATATTACTTGAATACATTTTATGTAGAATTAAGACATTGTGATATTGAGAAACCCTACAGTAATTCTTTTTAAGGTTCTTGTATATTGCTTTTTTAGCTTGGAACCTCCTGCACTCAGAGTGGAGAAGACTTACTTGCTAAAATTTTCAAGCTGTGTACACCTTGAACATGATCAGATCATAACTGGCCATAGTCAGCAGTGTGCAACTGGCCAACACCCAAGTCCCATTTCAGTCAATTTTCCTTTTCAGCAGCACTTTGCCTTTTCCAACAACAGTAACCCCAACCCAAGATAAAACCTGTGTTGCTCAAATGTGTTTGAAGATATTAGATGTCCATATTCACTTATACTTTTAAAGTACAGTAATTGAAAGAGCAATGTGTAAAAGCTTGCTGTTACAGTTTTCTGTGGAAATGTACATTATTAAATTGTGTGTATATGTGATAAGTTGCAGAACAAGAATACTGTATTAACATTATTATACACTGTACTGTACAGTGTAAAATACACACACACAACTCCCCATACACATGCATGGTAATTTTGTTCCTGGCCGTCTTGAAGTGCTATATTTTACATTATATTGGTTTTGTTTACAAACTTCTTTTGTGTTTTGTTGTTAGTATTCATACATAAAGACAGGAGAAAATGGAGTTTAAAATTATCACAAATATTGTGGTGAGTGTGGTCATTGCCCTTCACCACACCCTTACGTGATTATCAGTCCTTACACAAGCAACAGAGGTGGTAGAGTTTGTACAGGTGTAACATCAATAATCTAGCATTAAAAATACTGGGCTTCTTGAAAACTGGCAATTTTTATAACCGAAAACATTCTTTCATAAACCTGTCTTTTCACTTCATTGTTATAGTGTGCCAGTCAGCCATCTTTGTGTACCCAAGCAACTGCCATCGTTTAGTTGTGTAAGGAGTGTGTTTGCCTTATCTGTGCCTTATATTTCATAATCTTGTCCTTCAGCTGTCATGGTAATGTCTTTCAAAAGGCCAGTAAGTGATTTAAAAATTATATGGCCTGCAAATTAAAAAAAAAATTTCACTCATCATAATAAGCAAAAAAAGTTAACAGGAGAGTCTGTAAAGAAGCTTCGTGTATGTATGTATTTTAATCTTTATTTCATAAATGTATTTTTCCATTATTCCATATGTACATAAGTATCATCTTATAAGAAATCTACATCGTCAAAAAATCCAACAATTATGTCAAAATGAGGTTCGCTTTTGCCCCTACTGTATTAGGAGACAATACCCAATTGGAGAATCCCCCCAAATTTGAAAAACTGGCAAGAACAAAGACCCAAATGACCTGGCCTATTGTGTACAGTATCTTATAATATTCTGGAGGTGGATGCAATATGAATTATTGTTAATTCATTATAATAACATTGTACTGTATCTGCACATGTAGGTAGGTTTATGTCAGCATGTGAGATACTGCACTGTACTGTGTTGGTGCGGAGCATAACTTGGTGAACACTGGGGTACTCAGGCCCTCCACAACACCAACAAATCTCCACAACAGTACGGTACAGTACAACCATCTACTGCAGGGCTTATATTACTCTACTTGTATTACTTATATATTCGTCTTTCTACCCTTTCGAAAACAGAAAGGTGTCCTGCAGTGATAATTTCCATATGCAGCCTTAAAGAGTGGGGATTTTGATTTTGGTGTCTGTACTGTACTATTGTCTGGATGCTTCCATAATTATTCCTAGTTAAAGAGAGACTATTGCATATATGTTCTGCTCAAAGTACTGTACTGGTAGATAAAACAATTTGTATGAATTTCAATGAGAAGGAGAAAGAGAGTGAGTTCACATTCAGACACATACATTCATTAGAGCATGATTCTGTAGCCCTAATCAAAGCTAATTATCTTGAAAAATTACCGTAGTTTTCATAGCATTCTCAGTATGAATTATATGTAACCTACGATGGTGAAAACTTATAGATGTTATATTTTATGAGATGTGTTCAGTACTGTATATGAATTTTAATATTATTTGTCATTGTAATCCACAACTATATTAGTTATCTATCTGGTCATGCAATACAAACTCTGACATTGTCTTTGGAATCTTGAATTTACACATGTACAAAATCATAGTGCATATGGTATTATACAGTGTCTGTTACAACGGCTTTTCTGATATTCATTCACCATTAATTTAGCTTTCCTTTGTAGTATGCTTCTCAGAGTATCATAAGTGTATCAGAGCAACATCCATTGTTTTCATCATTACTATAGTCAGTTCTTAACCCCATCACTGTGACGTGCAAAAAACTTGAAACACATACGTACAGTACGTACAACTGTGTAATGAGAGGCAACATGTTTTGTGTCCTCAGTGTGGCTGTTATGCTGTAAATTGTACAGTCAGTTAGTACAGTATTAGTTTGGAATCTGCTGCCGATACTGTACTGTGATTTGAGGATGAAAATGATGTGTTAAGTCAATTTGTCAGCAGGGACATGTAATGAACAACTTTGTGATATAAGTGTGGAGGAAATATAAACTTCGTTCAAGTTATGTATATATCTGTACATTATACATTTATGTATTTATGGTCATGTCTGTTATTTCAAGAGCAGTTTTTTTTTTTTTAAGGAATAAAGTGACAAGAAAATGTTCAGGTTTATTATACAGTAGTATGGCACAGAAACTTCATACATCTAAACTGTATATACAGGGTATATGAGAAAGAAAATTTGAATTTTTAGGAAGAATTAATCAAAAAAATTATAGTAAACAGTTCCTACTGTATATTTTACTTGACATAATACAGTAATAGAATTAATAATATATACAATATATACAATATAATGTTCCCATCTTTATACTGTATTCCATTTGTAGTATTACAGCATTGTTAATAAGTAAGCTGATGTAAAGAGCTGAAAATAGTGAAATTATATTAGTCTTGATTTTTCGAGACTTACCGTAGTTGAACTTTTGTGATAGCTGTCCCAAACTTCCGTAAAGTGAGTCCTTTACATCAGTGAAGAAGATACGAGTTGTTCTCAGTGTGAGGAGGAGTAGGAGGAGACACTGGACGTATTCTCTGTTGTGGACGTGTTCTCAATACTGTATTGTTTTTCTTTGTTGATGCTCAGTAACAAGTAATTTTTTATTGAAAGCATTTAGTAAGCTTAACATGATGTACTTTACTGCTTATGTATCCATTCTAGTATTATGTGACTGTAATCAATATGATAATGTATAGTTGATCAAACTTTAGGAAACAGTACAAAATCTTTCTATGCATTATCTTTAACACTGAGCCATTTGAACACTTTACAATAATGAAGGTTCTGTCTGTATACTGTACTGTGTATCAACATTGGCACTTAAGAAGAGCAAGAGGGGGAAGGAATAAATTAATTTGAATTTACCATATTTTGATAATGTTTAGTTTGGGACCATATGGCAGACTACTCAGGTGTGATGTAATAGTAGTACTGTACTGTATCACCAAATCAAGAAAAAAATAATTTCAGAGCAGCTAGTGGTATGGGGCCACATTGTCCTGTCAGTTGTCTATACTGTATAATAATATGCTGCAAGGGACCACATGAATCCAAGTGTTGATTCTCATATTTAGATCTTTTGTGCAATAACTCGGTCCCACTAAGTCCTTGAACTTGTAATTAAGAAAAGACATTATGGTGGAGTACTGTAATTTCTTTAAGTCTCTACTTTCCTGCATCCCTGCTATTGAAACCTGTGTTTGCATTTGTTGATGCATTTCATAGTAACTTCATAAATACCCATTATAATGGTATACAGTACTGTATGTAATAGACCAAGTTAATGACTGCTGCATATGTGAACAGAACAGTTAGTAGCTGCTATAATGTGTGTGTGACAGCATTAACAATTCTTCAGAATATTTTTGACACTTAACATATATGGATCTACTCAGTAAGTGGAATGTGGGAAGATTTCTGACACCACCATTTTTGGAGTGGGGAAAAATGGCTTAGATAACATAGATACAGTAGTTAAGTAATTGATATGTGAAGTTGGCCTTCCATTACAGTACTTTAAGGCTCATTCAAATTTGATCATTAGTTCTTGATTTAAGAATATGTTTTAATTGTATGGGAGAACAACCAGAACATGTTCAAAACAGGATAAAGGTCATTCCAGTGTGTCTGTTGTGATTGTTTCCACAAATACGTACAGTATTTTTAATCCTTGGAGAGGACATGTTTGACACCAATATTTTTATACTTAAATTATAGTACAGTATTTTGGAAATTGATATATAAATATATATCCAGTTAAGTTCAAGGAATTTATTGTTGCATTGTATATAAATGTTTCATCTTAATGTATTGTATTTAATATGTTCATCAACACAATAAAACTCAGTTTACCAATCAGTCATTCAGTATTCAATAACCCAAATCTAGGAGAGTAGTGAAGGAATGTGGTGACATATTTTACAACAGCACTCTAGGTACCTCACACACACACACAAGACATCTTCAGAGGCAACTGAATTTAGTGACAAGACCAGTGAAAACCGTGGAGTACGATGAGAAAAAATAACCAAGTCATCTCACTTGGGTACACCAGAGCCAAGGTTGCCTGGCTACCGGAGGAGGTATGAAGCGACATAATGAGAGTGGCTGGAGGAGGGGAGGGGGGGTGTCTGGCGTCCTCGCCCCACAAAAATATACACCAAAATTAAATGGAAATTACGATCGGGTCTTCATTGTCATTACCAATTACAGTTTACAGAAATACAAAAATCACAATCATGTTTTTCGAGTGTCAACAAAATATCACCAATTTAGCAGCCAAAATACTGTACAATACGTATTTCCATGAGAAAGATGGGGGGTGTTCCCTCTTTGATTACGCCGTTGATGTAAATCAAATTTGAGCAGTGAGGATCACCTTTCCACTCTTCCCCGAGATACAGTTGCCTTGATCCCAGATATCCAGGCTTAACACGCAATCCTCTCTCATAGATGCTATTAAACACTTATACTGTACTGTAGTTCACATCTTCCAACAACTCTTACAGAAAATTAGATTAATGCTATTTTGCGTGAAGGGGTTGTGGAATATTTCGTAAGATAGAAAAAGCAGACGAATACAAAATTACCATCCATTGTGAGTAGATGAGAAAATATTTGAAAGTTTCTCCCCCCCCCCACCCCTCTTCTGTCCCTTCTCTCCTCGGTCTCCCCTCCGGAAAATTTCCCCCTCGTTTCTTTTGTGCTTCTCCCAACGTGTTCTCTTACTAGTTTTTTCTTTCCCTGTATTTACCTACATTCACACCTCTCAATCAAACCTTTCCTTCGTTTAATTTCTTGTGAGAATACCTAAACTACTCTTCTCCTGGGTCCAAGTGTTGTCTTCCCTCCCGTGGACGAGCACCAACCTTTCCTATACCCCGTTACCTCGCGTTATCTTCTTCCTGCTCCTGCTGGAGCAATCAAAATGTATCATAAATATGTTGGGTGAAGAAAGGAAGTAACTCCGCCCTTACCCTTCCCCAGCCACTTATCACGCTCCTCGACCCTTTCTGACACTCCATACGTCAGCTAAAAAATTCTGGATACTCGCCAGCAAATTTGCTCAGTGTTATAACTTTCGCACATCATCTTCTGAAGAAGCTGTATTGTCCACCGAGATTAGAAGTACAGTACTGTGTTCTCGAGATATCATCCACTTGCACTAATGGATGGCTCTAAGACTCTGTATATATATAAATCACTATTTTTTTTTTATTGGGCACCCCCCTACATCCTTGTGTAAGGTGAAGCGCAGAAGCGTTTACAGCGCCCAACAGGGAAGCATGCTAAGTTCATGCCTGCCTTTGTGTCTCATGAGTTTAGGACGTAGAAGCCTGAAGAGTCAATGGTTTTTATGTCATCAAGTTATTGGAAGCTCCAGCAACTCCCTGAATACGAATTCGCAACTTTCAGTCACAAGGGGAGTCGAAGAAGCAAAGTCTATAAAATTGTTTTAAGAATGACACCCAACAGTTCAGTTCAGTCTGGACTCGGATTCCCAAAGGTACCTACTTTACTGTTAGGTGAACAGGGATGGGGGCTAGGAAGTATGTCCAAACAACTTCCACCGGCCCGGGAATCGAACCCGCGACATCTTGCTTGCGAGGCAAGAGCGATACTGCTTCTACCACCGTCCCCCCTTAAATCAATATTCTGAAGTTATTACTCTAGTCCTGAGGGGCCTCGCGACCCAGGGTGAATCACGTCATTGTCGTGGGAGGAGGGAGGAGGGAGAGACGCGTCGTATGTTAACGTTCACTCAAACTCAGAATGGTATTGAGTTTGGGGCCCGTTAAAGGGGCTTTGGGATTTTAGTGGGGAATGTTCCTGCTCTCTCTCCCTCCTGTATCACCTAGAGCTCAAGTTTTGGGTACCTACGGGACTTGCTATTCAAAGATTCGTAAGTTAAATTTTTGGTTGGAGACTAGAAGTGAAAAAGCATCTCCCTCTGAATGAAGCTACGACACAAGGGCAGAGATGAAATTGATGTCGAAATTACACTGACAGTTTTCACCATAACAAGATTAATTCTCTCATCCCTTCCTTGGTGTATGAAATTAACTTCTGAACCTTTGGGAATGCGAGTCCAGACTGAACTGAACTGTGGGGTGTCATTCTTAAAGCAATTTTATAGACTTTGCTTATTCGATTCCTCTTGTGACTGAAAGTTGAGTAGGTAAGTAACACAAATACTAAATGTGAAAAGTGGGTGACACGGAGCCCTACATGGGTTGTGAACAGTGGCGGAACTGAGCGGGGCAGGTAGCGAGCGTGGGAGACTGTTCGTGTCATCACAGCCTCCTTTAGTGTGTAAAATAGCGGTAGTGTGTACTGCCTGGCGCTGGTCTTCCTAGTCAGCGAAGAGCTATGAGCAACAACCGTACTATGATGTGGCTGCACAACATATTTATATACCGCAAGTTATCATTCAAGTAAGCTCCATTAACGTCGACCATGACACGTCTTTTTTTTCTTTTCACTACATAGGATGAAAATTAATGATAAATTTTAGTTTGATGATCAATGAATTGTTGTCTTATGATTTTTTTACTAAACTGATATAAACGATCAATTATCCCAATAATGACAGCAGTAGGTCACGGTAGCTGCAGACGAAAGTTTTGTGAACCAACCATCTGTCAGTAGTTGCAGGGTCCAGTAAGGTGATCCCCCCTTTGCCTTCTTACGTAACGCTATTAAGTGACGAGCATCCGGTGAAGTTCAGAGGAGTCAGTGTCCATGATACAGCAGGTAGAATTATTCAGAATATTTCAAAATAATGTATAATGTATAATTTTTTTGGGGGAATCAAACGAAAATACGCAATAACGTCCTAACATCAACTATTCCAACCGAACCTACTGCAATTTAAGAGACTTGCGTGACCAAAAGAGGTTATATAAATTTAATATCTTATCCTCAGGTAAACAGGAAAAAGATTAAGATGAAAATATCAATTGAAAGTCAAAACAAAGCGATAAAGTAAAAATAAAGCTGACAAAATACAAGAGCAAAGGATCAACAGAAAATACAAATAAAAATGCCGAGAGGAAGTGAAGATAAGAAAAAGTCGAAACCCCAGAGATAATAATTCGAATAAGTTTGACGAATCGACGTACAAAGTGAAATTCAAAAAAGTAAGATACCGCAAGTAGGAACTCAAATTAATGATCTAAATGTAAATATAAATACATTAAAATTATGAAACAAGAATATCAAGAGAAAGTCAGTATATTGAGAGGAAATAAAAAAGAAACAAAGTCAATAAAACCAGAGAATACAAATGATGTGTTAGAAAAAATATTGGACTTATTTTTTGTATCTTTTATTTATTTATCTTTTTTTTTTAGTATAGTTAATGGTGTACAGTAAGCTGATACGTGAGTGACCGTAACACAACTTGGGTTTTGTCAAAGAGCAATTCTTATCACCATATCAGTTTTGTGGAACAGTAAAAAAGTAAGTGTTCCAATCATTTCAATATTCCAACAGTAAGCATCTTTTAAGAGATTATTAAAAGAAAAAAGAAAGGAAGTGGTTGGAGTCTTTGCTGGGATGGGTGGGGGGTTTGCTTTTCTCAGCCAAGTGGTTAAATGATTCATAAATAGATACAGGACAGCAGTAAGTATTAATATCCTCAGATGATGAAACGATGGGCAGTAACCAGAGCCCCCTCCCCCCCCCCCAACAGTATATGACATTGAATCAAGTGTTGGTAGAATATTGTTTTGCGGCAAGTGACTGACTGACGAGTGTTGTACAGGATACCGCACTGTTTATTGATATTACTGTGAATGGCTTGTATGTGGTTTCTCCAGTTGAGGTGTTCATCAGCCACAACCACAACGAATTTAGTATTCTATTCACGTTTGAGGATGTACTGCCAAGGTAAAGGGAGTCAAGATGTCAGGGTAAACTTTTTCTTCTGTGAAAGATTGTAGTATAGTGAGTTTGTTCAAGATTCAGGGCTATTGATTACACATTATTCAGTTCCTGACTTTAGTTTATTCACACTTCATATTTCTTATTAAACAATGAGGATCTACTGTCCGTGACTGACATGCAGATTATTATCATATGAAAATAAAATATATTTTACGAGTGTGCTAGAGTGGACTGTATCATTTATATACATCAACAGTACTGGTCCAAGAATAGAGCCTTGTGGAATGCCTTACAAAATATGTGAGGAGTCAAATTGATGATCGTTATAGCAGACGTGTGAAGCAAAGGGTGGTATTGTGGACGGTATCAAAGGCTATTGAGAGTCCAGAAATACTTCGACTGTGAACTGACTACCAACAAAGGAGTTAAAAATGTCACAGGGTTACTTTCTTGCCCAAACACCAAACTGGATGTTATTGTCAGTGCAGAAGGAGTTTATTCTTCTACATGCCAGCTTCTTGAGTATCTTACTTAAGGTTGGGAGGACTGATATGCGGCGATAGTTCCTGAAAAAGCCTTTGCATACGTTAAGCTCGGTGGCGTACATGGAGAAACTTATATATGCCATTAGTAAGGTATATAACATAGATTAGATTCGTGATGTTATGCCTGCACACACTGTGAGCTCTGCCACCACTTTGATCAACGTCAGCAGTCACAACACTTGCTTATCTAGGAAACAATTCACTGACTACTGGAGAATGATAAGGACGCAACTTACAAGCCTTTAATTAACTCTGTAGAACCGTCTACATTACCTTGAGAATTAATAATATTCTTGTATTTTCTCTACATCTTCCGCTGACTCAAGATCTAATTGGTTTCTCAAAATAATAAAGCGTGTGTACTAATATTTAGATGTATACATCGTAATGTTGTTTATGTTAATATTGAAACAACTCATTCCGAAAATCTGCCAATCACTGCGGCAGACGACTATGACGTCACGGTCTCAGTGTTTTGGGGTATTTCCAAGGCTTATAGGGAAGAAACGAGTTCAACATATAACACGCCCAAATCTAGAGAAATCTGACCTCTGCCAATGCTAAACCTATTTCAGTCATGACATCGACGACAAACAACTATTGCAACACTCAGATTAAGATGTCTTGACTTTATATCGAAGGTGCATCTTAGATTCTGCAAAAAATTAACCTTACTGATCCAGTATTAGTGTATGGAAGATTGTGCAAAAAATCAATACATTAATACACCTTTGTTTCATTCTAACGCATAATTCTATAGTTTATGGCAGACCAAATTTATAAAGCTAGAGATCTTCAACAAGAACAGAACACAAGAGTGAGTACGTGCTTATTTATAACTGTTACTTTGGCTATAATAATTTCTGATTGTGTTAAATAACTTATTTCTTAAAAATAAATTACATATGTTTATATATTACTTATAAATATACAGTATAGCAAAATTAATTTACGACAATTCTGCGACAAACAGGGAAATTTTGAGGGCTTATCTAGGGAACTTTTGGCAACTAGAGTTTAGAGGCGGCCATAGAGACATGTCGCTAATCGCTTGTGTAAATAATAGTTTTAAGTTGATTTATAGACACTAAGATAAGAGTTATTGACATGTAATATGTGTTTAACTGAAGGGCTAAAGAAAATAGTTTTATTAACAAATCGAGTGTTCTTAGTGAGTGTGAAGTGATCATAGGGTCTGCAGGCTTCAGTTCCACCAAGTCCCTTATAGGTAAGTTCTTTGTTTTGGGTTCGTTATTTAACTACAGTAATATACCTCGTATTACAGTGGATATTCTTGGTAATTGGTATACGATTTAGACTCGTTTTCTGTTGTTTGCGGAATATTAACCTCAATATTAAATTATTTTCGGTCGAAGGTATATTTAAATCTCCGATGCTAGGCAAGAAGGTAACAGCATCCCTTCCAGTGTATAATTTTATTTAAGCATTTGCGCAAATAGGGAAGATCATAAATAAATAAAACGATTCAACGTTTTTCACACGATAAATAATTTAATGTAGCTGTAGGTGGTAAGTTTTTGAAAGCATGTCTGGTGTGAACAATGAACACGTCTTGTGAGCTGAACGGAAGAAATCGTAAAATCTCAGATGTTCCGAAATATGTATTCCTTCCTGTTTTCTTCTTTAGAAAAATATCCTCAAATTGCTGCTTGTTAAAGCGAGGAAGCGTCACTGACTATTACAAACTTTTTGTTTTGCTATGGTGAATAATTGTTGGTAATTGTTTACAAGAGTGCGTGTTATTGAGCCGCTTTAGGTAAAAAATATTTACAAAAGAAAATGTGTTTCTTACCTTTGGAATATCCATGAAGGTGTGGAGGTCTTGCAAAATTATACGTTTGTTTTTCCTTGTTATCAGTTGTCTATATACACGAGCGCAAAGGCAAACATCTGTAGACATAAAAACGAAAAACCGGCAGCTGCAACATTTGAACATCTTTGTTCAAACGATTATAAATTGTTTATTAAATTAATAGATACCGATAAATAAAGAGGTTTTACGACAATTTTTGTATTATTAGTTTGGCAATATTATTGGGGAAGGCCATACATGAAGAGTGTCTCATGGCCGGATACATCAACCAACCCGCCACCCGTGATTTATGGTAATTAAGACAAACAAACCAACCAAGTCTGATTTAACCTACGTAACCTAACCTAACTTAATATGCGTCTCCTAGATTGGAAGTGCTTTATTCTTGGTTAGGTTAGGATAGGTTGGGACTGATGTTATTTTATTAATATGGAAAATTCCCTGGGAAGTTGTTTAGAGTTCGCCCCGAATTTCCTCGTAAGAAAAACTGAAGTGACTCATAATACACGCGGTGTATCTAAGATGGGAGGGCAAAGAAATATTGCGAGAAAGAACTTTAATTATCCTGATTCATGAAATGTTTAAGTCTGTTGCAACCATATCGTATTTGTGGAAATTTTAAGCCTATAACCGTTTTGGTCATTTCTTGTCCGCGTTTACATTCGGGTTGGAGCATTCTACCTTCTCCTCCTGTGATGTTTCTGTAACCCTTGGTCCACCCTTCACGAAAATGAAAGAGGAGTAAAGTTGATAGGTACAAATAATTTAGGAGCGAACAGTGAAAAACAAGAAGCCCCTTTGTGGCTAAATTTGGAGTTTAAAAGCTTCTTTTTTTTTTGCTCTAGAGGAAAAGTGATTTACACATTGTAAGACTGAAAGAACATGTACATGAGTTGTTTAGCTCGTCTTTACTGGACTCTGTTAGGTTTTCTATCATAAACAGGAGCACACCTCTTGTATAGTCGAGTCCTACAATGTCGGGCTAAGTAAAATTCTCTCCGGTGTGTCGGTGCTATAATCTCAGCATCCTTGTTAACGAGGCTTTTGGCATTTGATTACCTGTACCAACAATTTTAGCCCGGGTGTCTCTTGTTGGTCTTCGGGCCAATTGCAAGAACAGTTATGGGGTGTACGACGCCACTTACGATGACCTTCTTGCCCTGGTCTTTTTCAGCAATATCGCCTTTAACACATGGAATTCTGCACTTTTCGAAGCTTTGGAGGAGTCTCGAAACAAGTTTCCTGGTGGGAATTATTAGCTAGTGCTGTACTCAAAATATCGAAACTTCGAGATCTC
>NW_024728798.1:0-10994 GCF_018991925.1 Homarus americanus | reverse complement strand
ATTTCCATCGCAGAAAACGGAAATTTGTATCATAAAAAATGGAAATACTACTTCATGGAAAGTTGAGTTAGATAAACAACTTTCCCGAAAAAATATCATAGAAAACAGAAAATTGATCATAAAAGAATATCTACTTCGGGGAAAGTTGAGTTAGATAAATCAAATTTTTGTAAATAGATTATCATAGAAAACGGAAATTTGTATCATAAAAAATGGGAAATATCTACTTTCCGCGAAAGTTGGTTAGATAACCAATCTTTCCGAAAATAGATTACTACAGAAAACGGAATTTGTATCATAAAAAGGGAAATATCTACTTTCCGCGAAAAGAGTTAGATAAAACAACTTTCCCGAAAATAGAATTATCACAGAAAACGGGAAATTTGTATCACAAAAATGGAAATATCTACTTTCCGAAAGTTAGCTAGATAACCAAATTTGCCGAAAATAGATTATCATAGAAAACAGGAAATTTGTATCATAAAATGGGAAATATCTACTTTCCGCGAAAGTTGGTTAGATAAACAACTTTCCCGAAAATAGATTAGCATAGAAAACGAAATTTGTATCATAAAAAATAAATATCTACTTTCCGGGAAAGTTGGTTAGATAACCAAATTTGCCGAAAATAGATTATCATAAAACAGGAAATTTGTATCATAAAATGGAAATATCTACTTTCCGCGAAAGTTGGTTAGATAAACATATTTCCCGAAAATGAATTACTCATGAAAACAGGAAATTTGTATCACAAAAATGAAATATCTACTTCCGGAAAGTTGGTTACACTTGAAAGTAGATAAACCAAAAACACAAAAACAGAAATAACCAAATTTGCCGAAAATAGATTATCATAGAAAACAGGAAATTTGTATCATAAAAAATGGGAAATATCTACTTTCCGCGAAAGTTGGTTAGATAAACAACTTTCCCGAAAATAGATTATCATAGAAAACGGGAAATTTGTATCAAAAAAAATGGGAAATATCTACTTTCCGGGAAAGTTGGTTAGATAACCAAATTTGCCGAAAATAGATTATCATAGAAAACGGGAAATTTGTATCATAAAAAATGTGAAATATCCACTTTCCGCGAAAGTTTCTTAGATAACCAACTTTCCCGCAAATAGATTATCATAGAAAACAGGAAATTTGTATCATAAAAAATGGGAAATATCGACTTTCCGGGAAAGTTGGTAATCTACTTCCCCGAAAAGTAGATAGATTTTCTAATTTTCGGGAAAGTAGATTATCGACTTTTTGGGAAAGTAGATTTTCGTATTTTCGGGGAAATATTACCTAATTTTGGGAAGTAGATTATCATAGAAAACGGGAAATTTGTATCACAAAAAATGGGAAATATCTACTTTTCGGGAAAGTTGGTTAGATAACCAAATTTGCCGAAAATAGATTATCATAGAAAACGGAAATTTGTATCATAAAAAATGGGAAATATCTACTTTCCGGGAAAGTTGGTTAGATAACCAAATTTGCCGAAAATAGATTATCATAGAAAACGGGAAATTTGTATCATAAAAAATGGGAAATATCTACTTTCCGCGAAAGTTGGTTAGATAAACAACTTTCCCGTAAATAGATTATCATAGAAAACGGGAAATTTGTATCATAAAAAATGAGAAATATCTACTTTCAGAAGAAGTTGGTTAGATAACCAAATTTGCCGAAAATAGATTATCATAGAAAACGGGAAATTTGTATCATAAAAAATGGGAAATATCTACTTTCCGCGAAAGTTGGTTAGATAAACAACTTTCCCGAAAATAGATTATCATAGAAAACGGGAAATTTGTATCATAAAAAATGGTAAATATCTACTTTCCGGGAAAGTTGGTTATCTACTTTCCCGAAAAGTAGATAGATTTTCTACTTTTCGGGAAAGTAGATTATCGATTTTTCGGGGGAATAGATTTTCGAATTTTGGGGGAAATATTACCTAATTTTGCGAAGTAGATTATCATAGAAAACGGGAAATTTGTATCACAAAAGATGGGAAATATCTACTTTCCGGGAAAGTTGGTTAGATAACCAAATTTTCCGTAAATAGATTATCATAGAAAACGGGAAATTTGTATAATAAAAAATGGGAAATATCTACTTTCCGGGAAAGTTGGTTAGATAACCAAATTTGCCGAAAATAGATTATCATAGAAAACGGGAAATTTGTATCATAAAAAATGGGAAATATCTACTTTCCGCGAAAGTTGGTTAGATAAACAACTTTCCCGAAAATAGATTATCATAGAAACGGGAAATTTGTATCATAAAAAATGGGAAATATCTACTTTCCGGGAAAGTTGGTTATCTACTTTCCCGAAAAGTAGATAGATTTTCTACTTTTCGGGAAAGTAGATTATCGATTTTTCAGGGGAATAGATTTTCGAATTTTGGGGGAAATATTACCTAATTTTGCGAAGTAGATTATCATAGAAAACGGGAAATTTGTATCTCAAAAGATGGGAAATATCTACTTTCCGGGAAAGTTGGTTAGATAACCAAATTTTCCGTAAATAGATTATCATAGAAAACGGGAAATTTGTATAATAAAAAATGGGAAATATCTACTTTCCGGGAAAGTTGGTTAGATAACCAAATTTATGAAAATAGATATCATAAAAGCAGAAATTTGTATCATAAAAATAGAAATATCTACTTTCCACCGAAAGTTAGGGTTAGATAAACAACTTTCGAAAATATAGATTATCATAGAAAACAGGAAATTTGTATCACAGAAAATGGGAAAATATCTACTTTCCGGGAAAGTTGGTTAAAATACAAATTGCCGAAAATAGATTATCATAGAAAAACAGGAAATTTGTATCATAAAAATGGGAAATATCTACTTTCCGGAAAGTTGGATTGATAACAAATTTCCCGAAAATAGATTATCATAGAAAACAGAAATTTGTATCATAAAAATGAAATATCTACTTTCCGGGAAAATGTTAAGAATAAAAATTGCCGAAAATAGATTATCATAAGGAAATTTGTATCATAAAAATGGGAAATATCTACTTTCCGGAAGATTGGGTTAGATAACCAATTTCGAAATAGATATCATAAAAACGGAAATTTGTATCATAAAAATGGGAAATATCTACTTTCGGAAAGTTGTAGATAACCAATTGCCGAAAATAAATTATCATGAAAACAGAAATTTGTATCAAAAAATATACTTTCCGCGAAAGTTGGTTGAATAAACAACTTGAAAACTAGATTATCATAAACAGGAAATTTATAAAAAATAAAATATCTACTTTCCGCGAAAGTTGGTTAGATCAATCTTTCGAAAATAGATTATCAAAAAGAAACGGAAATTTGTATCATAAAAATGAAATATCTACTTTCCGAAGTTTATCTACTTTCGAAAATGATAGTTTTCACTTTCAGGAAAGTAGATTATCAATTTCGGGAATACATTTTCGAATTTTGGAAATATATAATTTTGCGAAGTAGATTATCATAGAAAACGGAAATTTGTATCACAAAAAATGGGAAATATCTACTTTCCGGGAAAGTTGGTTAGATAACCAAATTTGCGAAAATAGATTATCATAGAAACAGGAAATTTGTATCATAAAAAATGGAAATATCTACTTTCCGCGAAAGTTGGTTAGATAAACAACTTTCGAAAATAGATTATCATAGAAAACAGAAATTTGTATCATAAAAATGGGAAATATCTACTTGGGAAAGTTGGTTAGATAACCAAATTTGCCGAAAATGAATATCATAGAAAACGGGAAATTTGTATCATAAAAATGGAAATATCTACTTTCTGCGAAAGTTGGTTAGATAAACAACTTTCCCGAAAACAGATTATCATAGAAACGGAAATTTGTATCATAAAATGGGAAAATATCTACTTTCCAGGAAGTTGGTTAGATAACCAAATTTGCCGAAAATAGATTATCATAGAAAACAGGAAATTTGTATCATAAAAATGGGAAATATATACTTTCCGCGAAAGTTGGTTAGATAAACAACTTTCCCGAAAATAGATTATCATAGAAAACGGGAAATTTGTATCATAAAAAAAATGGAAATATCTACTTTCAGGAAAGTTATGAATACCAAATTTGCCGAAAATAGATTATCATAAAACAGGAAATTTGTATCATAAAAATAGGGAAATATACTTTCCGCGAAAGTTGGTTAGATAAACAACTTTCCAGAAATTAGATTATCATAGAAAACAGGAAATTTGTATAAAATGGGAAATATCTACTTTCAGGAAAGTTGGTTATCTACTTTCCCGAAAAGTAGATAGATTTTCTACTTTTCGGAAAAGTAGATTATCGATTTTTCGGGAATAGATTTTTCAATTTTGGGAAATATTACATAATTTGCGAAGTAGATTATCATAGAAAACGGGAAATTTGTATCCAAAAAATGGAAATATCTACTTTCCGGGAAAGTTGGTTAGATAACCAAATTTCCCGAAAATAATTATCATAGCAGGAAATTTGTATCATAAAAAATGGGAAATATCTACTTTCCGGGAAAGTTGCTTAGATAACCAAATTTGCCGAAAATAGATTATCATAAGAAAAGGAAATTTGTATCATAAAAATGGGAAATATCTACTTTCCGCGAAAGTTGGTTAAATAATATCGAAAATAGATTATCATAGAAAACGGAAATTTGTATCATAAAAATGGGAAATATCTACTTTCGGAAAGTTGGTTAGAATAACCAAATTTGCCGAAAATAGATATCAAACAGGAAATTTGTATCATAAAAATGGGAAATATCTACTTTCCGGGAAAGTTAGTTTAAATCCAAATTTCGAAAATGAATATCATAAAACAGAAGTATCATAAAATGAAATATCTACTTTCCGGGAAAGTTGCTTAAATACAAATTTGCCGAAAATAGATTATCATGAAAACAGAAATTTGTATCATAAAAATAGGAAATATCTACTTTCCGGGAAAGTTGGTTAGATAACCAAATTTCGGAAAAATGATTATCATAAAAACAGGAAATTTGTATCATAAAAATGGGAAATATCTACTTTCCGGGAAAGTTGCTTAGATACAAATTTGCCGAAAATAGATTATCATAGAAAACAGGAAATTTGTATTATAAAAATGGAAAATATCTACTTTCCGCGAAAGTTGGTTAGATAAACAACTTTCCCGAAAATAGATTATCATAGAAAACAAATTTGTATCATAAAAAAATGAAATATCTACTTTCCGGGAAAGTTGGTTAGATAACAAATTTGCCGAAAATAGATTATCATAGAAAACAGGAAATTTGTATCATAAAAATGGGAAATATCTACTTTTCGCGAAAGTTGGATTAGATAAACAACTTTCCGAAAATAGATTATCATAAAACAGGAAATTTGTAAAATGGGAAATATCTACTTTCCGGGAAGTTGGTTAGATAACCAAATTTGCCAAAAATAGATTATCATAGGAAACAGAAATTTGTATCATAAAAATGGGAAATATCTACTTTCGCGAAAGTTGGTTAGATAAACAACTTTCGCCAGATTATCAAAAACAGGAAATTTGTATATAAAAAATAAAATATCTACTTTCCGGGAAAGTTGGATTAGATATAAATTTGCCGAAGATAGATATCATAAAACAGGAAATTTGTATCATAAAAATAGAAATATCTACTTTCCGCGAAAGTTTCTTAGATAAACCTTTCCGAAAATAGATTATCATAGAAAACGGGAAATTTGTATAAAAATGGGAAATATCTACTTTCCGGAAAGTTGGTTAGATAACCAAATTTGCCGAAAATAGATTATCATAGAAAACGAAATTTGTATCATAAAAATGGGAAATATCTACTTTCCGCGAAAGTTAGTTAGATAAACAACTTTCCCGAAAATAGATTATCAAAGAAAACGGAAATTTATCATAAAAATGGGAAATATCTACTTTCCGGGAAAGTTGGTTATCTACTTTCCCGAAAAGTAGATGATTTCTACATTTTTCGGGAAATAGATTATCGATTTTTCGGGGAATAGATTTTCGAATTTTGGAAATATTACCTAATTTTGCGAAGTAGATTATCATAGAAAACAGAGAAATTGTATCACAAAAATGGGAAATATCTACTTTCCGGGAAAGTTGTTAGATAACCAAATTTGCGAAAATAGATTATCATAGAAAACAGGAAATTTGTATCATAAAAATGGAAATATCTACTTTCGCGAAAGTTGGTTAGATAAACAACTTTCCCGAAAATAGATTATCTAGAAAAGAAATTGTATCATAAAAATGGGAAATATCTACTTTCCGGGAAAGTTGGTTAGATAACAAATTTGCCAAATAGATATCATAGAAAACGGAAATTTGTATCATAAAAAATGGGAAATATCTACTTTCCGCGAAAAGTTGTTAGATAACAACTTTCCCGAAAATAGATTATCATAGAAAACGGGAAATTTGTATCATAAAAATGGGAAATATCTACTTTCCGGGAAAGTTGGTTAGATAACCACAATTGAAATAGATTATCATAAAAAAGAGAAATTTGTATCATAAAATGAAATATCTACTTTCCGGGAAAGTTGGTTAATAAACAACTTTCCCGAAAATAGATTATCATAGAAACGAAATTTGTATCATAAAAAATAGAAAATATCTACTTTCCGGGAAAGAAGTTATTAATAACCAAATTTCCGAAATAGATTATCTAAATTTGTATCATAAAAATGAAATATCTACTTTGAAAGTTGGTTAGATAACCAATTTTGGGAAATAGTTATCATAAACAGGAAATTTGTATCATAAAAATGGAAATATCTACTTTCCGTGAAAGTTGGTTAGATAACCAAATTTGCTGAAAATAGATTATCTCATAAAAGAAAATTTGCATCATAAAAAAAGGAAATATCTACTTTCGGAAAGTTTCTTTGATAAGCTTTCGAAAATGAAAATGGGAAATTGGTATCCAAAAATGGGAAATATCTACTTTCCGGGAAAGTTGGTTAGATAACCAAATTTGCCGAAAATAGATTATCATAGAAACTGAAATTTGTATCATAAAAAATGGAAATAGATTATCATAGAAAAACAGAAATTTGTATCATAAAAAATGGGAAATATCTATTTTCCGCGAAAGTTAGTTAGATAAACAACTTTCCCGAAAATAGATATCATAGAAAAACAGGAAATTTGTATCATAAAAATGGGAAATATCTACTTTCCGGGAAGTTGGTTAGATAACCAAATTTACCCGAAAATAGATTTTTCATAGAAAAACAGGAAATTGTATCATAAAAATGAAATATCTACTTTCCAGGAAAGGACGGTTATCTACTTTCCCGAAGAAAAAGTAGATAGATTTTCTACTTTTCGGAAGAAGTAGATTATCGATTTTCGGGGAATAGATTTTCGAATTTTGGGGAAATATTACCTAATTTTGCAAATGAATTATCATAGAAAATTGGCAATTTGTATCACAAAATAGGAAATATCTACTTTCCGGGAAAGTTGGTTAGACAACAAATTTTCGAAAATAGATATCACCGAAAACAGGAAATTTGTATCATAAAAAATGGAAATATCTACTTTCCGGGAAAGTTGGTTAGATAACCAATTTTGCAAAAATAGATTATCATAGAAACAGGAAATTTGTATCATTAAAAATGGGATATATCTACTTTTTCCGCGAAAGTTGGTTAGATAAACAACTTTCGAAAATAGATTATCATAGAAAACGGGAATTTGTATCATAAAAAATGCAGGAAATATCTACTTTTCAGGGAAAGTTGGTTGAATAACCAAATTTGCAGAAATAGATATCATAAGAAAACAGGAAATTTGTATCATAAAAAATGAAATATCTACTTTCTCGCGAAAGTTGGTTAGATAAACAACTTCCCGAAAATAGATTATCATAACCCAGAAATTGTATCGCAAACCGATATCTACTTTCAGGAGAGTTGGTTATCTACTTTCGAAAGTGACAATTCTACTTTTTCAGAAAGTAGATTATCGATTTTTTTGGGGGAATAGATTTTCGAATTTTGAGAAATATTACCTAATTTTGCGAAATGAATTATCCATAGAAAACGGGAAATTTGTATCACAAAAATGGGGAAATATCTACTTTCCGGGAAAGAAGTTGGTTGAATAACCAAATTTTCCGAAAATAGATATCAAAAGAAAACAGGAAATTTGTATCATAAAAAATGGGAAATATCTACTTTCCGGTAAAGTTGGTTAATAGCAAATTTGCCGAAAATAGATATCATAGAAAACAGGAAATTTATTATCATAAAAAATAGAATATCTACTTTCCGTGAAAGTTGGTTAGATAAACAACTTTCCCGAAAATAGATTATCATAGAAAAACGGGAAATTTGTATCATAAAAAATAGAATATCTACTACTTTCGGGAAAAATGGTTAGATAACCAAATTTTACTTGTGAATATCATAGAAACAGGAAATTTGTATCATAAAAATGGAAATATCTACTTTCCGCGAAAGTTGGTTAGATAAACAACTTTCGAAAATAGATTATCATAAACAGGAAATTTGTATCATAAAATGGGAAATATACTTTCCGGGAAAGTTAGATAACCAAATTTGCCGAAAATAGTATCATAGAAACAGGAAATTTGTATCATAAAAATGGAAATATCTGCTTTCCGCGAAAGTTGGTTAGATAACCAAATTTGCAAAATAGACTATCATAGAAACAGAGGAAATTTGTATCATAAAAATGAAATATCTACTTTCCGGGAAAGTTGGTTATCTACTTTTCGAAGTGAATGAATTTTCTACTTTTCAGGAAAATGGGTATCGATTTTTCGGGGAATAGATTTTTTCGAATTTTGGAAATATTACCTAATTTTGCGAAGTAGATTATCGCATAGAAACAGAAATTTGTATCACAAAATGGGAAATATCTACTTTCCGGGAAGTTGGTTAGATAACCAAATTTTCCGAAATAGATTATCAAAAGAAACGTGAAATTTGTATCATAAAAAATGGGAAATATCTGCGGGAAAGTTGGTAAGATAGCAAATTTGCCGAAAATAGATTATCATAAAACAGAAATTTGTCATAAAAAATGGGAAATATCTACTTTCCGCGAAAGTTGGTTAGATAAACAACTTTCGAAAATAGATTATCATAGAAACGGGAAATTTATATCATAAAAAATGGGAAATATCTACTTTCCGGGAAAAATGGTTAGATAACCAAATTTGCCGAAAATAGATTATCATAGAAAAACAGGAAATTGTATCATAAAAATGGAAATATCTACTTTCCGCGAAAGTTGGTTAGATAAATAACTTTCCCGAAAATAGATATCGCAAAACAGGAAATTTGTATCATAAAAATGAAATATCTACTTTCCGGGAAAGTTGAGTTGATAACCAAATTTGCCGAAAATAGAATTATCTCATAAAACAGGAAATTTGTATCATAAAAATGGGAAATATCTACTTTCCGCGAAAGTTGGTTAGATAAACAACTTTCCCGAAAATAGATTATCATAGAAACAGGAAATTTGTATCATAAAAAAATGGGGAAATATCTACTTTCCGGAAAGTTGGTTAGATAACCAAATTTGCCGAAAAAATAGATTATCATAAAACAGGAAATTTGTATCATAAAAATGGGAAATATCACTTTCCGCGAAAGTTAGTTAGATAAATAACTTTCGAAAATGGAATTATCATAGAAAAACGAAATTTGTATGTAAAAATGGGAAATATCTACTTTCCGGGAAAGTTGGTTATCTACTTTCCCGAAAAAGTAGATAAATTCTACTTTTCGGGAAAGTAGTTATCGATTTTCGGGGGAATAAATTTTCGAATTCCGGGAGAGTTGGTTAGATAACCAATTTGCCAAAATAGATTATCATAGAAACAGGAAATTGTATCATAAAAATAGAAATATCTACTTTCCGGGAAAGTTGGTTAGATAACCAAATTTGCGAAAATAGATTATCATAAACAGAAATTTGTATCATAAAAAATGAAATATCTACTTTCCGGGAAAGTTGGTTAGATAACCAAATTTGCCGAAAATAGATTATCATAGAAACAGGAAATTTGTATCATAAAAATGGGAAATATCTACTTTCCGCAAAAGTTTCTTAGATAACCAACTTTCCCGAAAATAGATTATCATAGAAACGGGAAATTTGTATCATAAAAATGGGAAATATCTACTTTCGGGAAAGTTGGTTAGATAACCAATTTGCCGAAAATAGATCATAGAAACAGGAAATTTGTATCATAAAAAATGGAAATATCTACTTTCCGGAAAAGTTGGTTAGATAACCAAATTTGCCGAAAATAGATATCATAGAAAACGAAATTTGTATCATAAAAATGGGAAATATCTACTTTCGCAAAAGTTTCTTAGATAACCAACTTTCCGAAAATAGATTATCATAGAAACGGAAATTTGTATCATAAAAAATGGAAATATCTACTCGGGAAAGTTGGTTAGATAACCAAATTTGCCGAAAATAGATTATCATAGAAAACAGGAAATTTGTATCATAAAAATGGAAATATCTACTTTCCGGAGA
Source organism: Homarus americanus (assembly GCF_018991925.1). Lineage (NCBI taxonomy): Eukaryota > Metazoa > Arthropoda > Malacostraca > Decapoda > Nephropidae > Homarus > Homarus americanus. Next base: position 451 of record NW_024728798.1, on the reverse strand, counting down.
AGTTGGTTAGATAACCAAATTTGCCGAAAATGAATATCATAGAAAACAGGAAATTTGTATCATAAAAATGGGAAATATCTACTCCATAAAGTTTTCTTAGATAACCTTTCCCGAAAATAGATATCATAGAAACAGGAAATTTGTATCATAAAATGGGAAATATCTACTTTCCGGGAAGTTGGTTAGATAACCAAATTTGCCGAAAATAGATTATCATAGAAAACAGGAAATTTGTATCATAAAAATGGGAAATATCTACTTTCCGCAAAAGTTTCTTAGATAACCAACTTTCCCGAAATAGATTATCATAGAAAACAGGAAATTTGTATCATAAAAATGGAAATATCTACTTTCCGGGAAAGTTGGTTAGATAACAAATTTGCCGAAAATAGTATCATAGAAACAGGAAATTTGTATCATAAAAATGGGAAATATCTACTTTCACAAAGTT
>NW_024728797.1:0-18498 GCF_018991925.1 Homarus americanus | reverse complement strand
AGAATAACAAAGTCCCCTGATCGAGTATAACGAAGGCCCCTGATCGAGTATAACAAAGCCCCAATGATCGAGTATAACAAAGACCCCTGATCAAATATAAAAAGTCCCCTGATCGAGTATATCAAAGCCCCCTTGTCGAGTATAACAAAGTCTCCTCATCGAGTATAACAAAGTTCCTTGGTCGAGTATAACAAAGTCCCCTGATCGAGTATAACAAAGCCCCCTCATCGAGAAAAACAAAGTCCCCTGATTGAGTATAACAAATACTCTGATCGAGTATAACAAAGTCCCCTGATCGAGTATAACAAAGGCCCCTGATCGAGTATAACATAGTCCCCTGATCGAGTATAACAAAGCCCCGGATCCAGCATAACAAAGACCCCTGGTCGAGCATAACAAAGTCCCCTGGTCGAGTATATCAAAGTCCCCTGATCGAGAGAAACAAAGTCCCCTGGTTGCATATAACAAAGTCCCCTAATCGAGTATAACAAAGTCCCCTGATCGAGTATAACAAAAAGGCTCGTGGTCGAGCATAACTAAGTCCCCTGGTCGAGTATAACAAAGTGTCCTGATCGAGTAAAAACAAAGTCCCCGGGTCGAGTATAATTAAGTCCAATGATCGAGTATAACAAAGCCCCCTGATCGAGAAAAACAAAGTCCCCTGATTGAGTAAAACAAAGTCCCCTGTTCGAATATAACAAAGTCCCCCACGAGCATAAATAAAGGCACCCTGTCGGAGTATAAATAAAGTCCCCTGGTCGAGTATAACAAAGTCCCCTGATCGAGTATAACGAAGGCCCAGATCGAAGCGAACAAAGTCCCCTGATCGAGATAACAAAGCCCTCTTTGATCTTTGTATAACAAAAGCCCTCTGATCAAATATCATAAAATCATAGATTGAGTATAACAAAGTCCTCATCGAGTATACAAGCAACAAATTCTATGATCGAGTTACAGCGCACCTTCGGGTCGAGCATAACAAAGTCACCTGGTCGAGTATAACAAAGTCCCCTGATCGAGTATATAACAAAGACCTCAGATCGAGAGAATGTGGGATTAAAGTCCCCTGATCGAGTATAACAATGCCCCCTGATCGAAAATAACAAAGTCCCCTGGTCAAGTATAACAAAGGCCCCTAATCGAGTATAACAAAGACCTCTCATTTAGTATAACAAAGTCCCCTCATCGAGTATAACAAATTCCCATGATCGAGCATAACAAAGGCACCCTGGTTGAGCATAACAAAGTCCCCTGGTCGAGTATAACAAAGTCCCCTGATCGAGTATAACAAAGACCTCAGATCGAGTATACCAAAGTCCCCTGATCGAGTATAACAAAGCCCCCTGATCGAGTATAACAAAGTCCCCTGGTCAAGTATAACAAAGGCCCCTAATCGAGTATAACAAAGACCTCTCATTGAGTATAGCAAAGTCCCCTGAGCGAATAAAAAAAGGCCCCTCGTCGAGCATAAGAAAGTCCCCTGATTGAGTATACCAAAGTCCCCTGATCGAGTAAAACAAAGTCCGAAGGCGAGTATAACAAAGTCCCCTGATCGAGAGAAACAAAATCACCTGATCGAGTAAAACAAAGTCCCCTAGTCAAGTATAACAAAGGTCCCTAATCGAGTATAACAAAGACCTCTGATTGAGTATAACAAAGTCCCCTGAGCGAAAAAAAAGGCCCCTGGTCGAGCATAACAAAGTCCCCTGGTCGAGTATACCAAAGTCCCCTAATCGAGTAAAACAAAGTCCTCTGATCGAGTATAACAAAGACCCCTGATCGAGAGAAACAAAGTCCCCTGGTCGAGTATAATAAAGTCCCCTGATCGAGTATAACAAAGCCCCCTCATCGAGAAAAACAAAGTCTCCTGATTGAGTATAACAAAGTACTCTGATCGATTAAAACAAAGTCCCCTGGTCGAGTAAAACAAAGTCCCCTGATCGAGTATAACAAAGTCACCTGATTGAGTATAACAAAGTCCCCTGATCGAGTATAACAAAGGCCCCTGATCGAGTATAACAACTTCCCCTGATCGAGTATAACAAAGCCCCGGATCGAGCTTAACAAAGGCCCCTGGTCGAGCATAACAAAGTCCCCTGGTCGAGTATAACAAAGACCTCAAATCGAGAGAAACAAAGTCCCATGGTTGCATATAACAAAGTCCCCTGATCGAGTATAACAAAGTCCCCTGATCGAGTATAACAAAGTCCCCTTTTCGACTATAACAAAAAGGCTCCTGGTCGAGCATAACTAAGTCCCCTGGTCGAGTATAACAAAGTCTCCTGATCGAGTAAAACAAAGTCCCCTGGTCGAGTATAACAAAGTCCAATGATCGAGTATAACAAAGCCCCCTGATCGAGAAAAACAAAGTCCCCTGATTATGTATAACAAAGTCCCTTGATCGAGTATAACAAAGTCCCCTGATCGAGCATAACAAAGGCACCCTGGTCGAGTATAACAAAGTCCCCTGGTCGAGTATAACAAAGTCCCCTGATCGAGTATAACGAAGGCCCCTGATCCCCAGATATAACAAAAGCCCCAATGATCGAAGGTATAACAAAGACCCCTGATCAAATGCATAAAAAAGTCCCCTAGTCGGAGTATATCAAAGCCCCCCTTGTCAGAGTATAACCAAAGATTCTCATCAGGTATAACCAAAGTTCGCCCGGTAAGTATAACAAAGTCCCCTGATCGAAAGGTATAGCAAAGCCCCTCATCCCGAGAAAACAAAAGTCCACGGTGCAATTATAACAAATGCTCTGATCAGAGTATAACAAAGTCCCCTGATCCGGAGTATAACAAAAGGCCCTGATCGGGTATAACCACGAGTCCCCTGACCGAGTATAACAAAGCCCCGGATCGAGCATAACAAAGACCCCTGGTCGAGCATAACAAAGTCCCCTGGTCGAGTATATCAAAGTCCCCTGATCGAGAGAAACAAAGTCCCCTGGTTGCATATAACAAAGTCCCCTAATCGAGTATAACAAAGTCCCCTGATCGAGTATAACAAAAAGGCTCGTGGTCGAGCATAACTAAGTCCCCTGGTCGAGTATAACAAAGTGTCCTGATCGAGTAAAAACAAAGTCCCCGGGTCGAGTATAATTAAGTCCAATGATCGAGTATAACAAAGCCCCCTGATCGAGAAAAACAAAGTCCCCTGATTGAGTAAAACAAAGTCCCCTGTTCGAATATAAAAAAGTCCCCTCATCGAGCATAACAAAGGCACCCTGGTCGAGTATAACAAAGTCCCCTGATCGAGTATAACGAAGGCCCGTGATCGAGTTTAACAAAGTCCCCTGATCGAGTATAACAAAGCCCCCTTGATCTTGTATAACAAAGCCCCCTGATCAAATATAAAAATCCCCAGATTGAGTATAACAAAGTCCCCTCATCGAGTATAACAAATTCCCATGATCTTCCACTGCAAAGGCACCTGGTCGAGAACTTTTAAACAAAAGTCCCTGGTCAGGTATAACAAGTCCCTAATCGAGGTATAACAAAGACCTCAGATCGAGTATACCAAAATCCCCTGATCGAGTATAACAAAGCCCCCTGATCGAGTATAACAAAGTCCCCTGGTCAAGTATAACAAAGGCCCCTAATCGAGTATAACAAAGACCTCTCATTGAGTATAACAAAGTCCCCTGACCGAATAAAAAAAGGCCCCTCGTCGAGCATAAGAAAGTCCCCTGATTGAGTATACCAAAGTCCCCTGATCGAGTAAAACAAAGTCCGAAGGCGAGTACAACAAAGTCCCCTGATCGAGAGAAACAAAATCACCTGATCGAGTAAAACAAAGTCCCCTAGTCAAGTATAACAAAGGCCCCTAATCGAGTATAACAAAGACCTCTGATTGAGTATAACAAAGTCCCCTGAGCGAATAAAAACAAGGCCCCTGGTCGAGCATAACAAAGTCCCCTGGTCGAGTATACCAAAGTCCCCTAATCGAGTAAAACAAAGTCCCCTGGTCGAGTATAACAAAGACCCCTGATCGAGAGAAACAAAGTCCCCTGGTCGAGTATAATAAAGTCCCCTGATCGAGTATAACAAAGCCCCCTCATCGAGAAAAACAAAGTCTCCTGATTGAGTATAACAAAGTACTCTGATCGAGAAAAACAAAGTCCCTGGTCGAGTAAAACAAAGTCCCCTGATCGAGTATAACAAAGTCCCCTGATTGAGTATAACAAAGTCCCCTGATCGAGTATAACAAAGGCCCCTGATCGAGTATAACAAAGTCCCCTGATTGAGTATAACAAAAGCCCCGGATCAAGCTTAACTCAAAGGCCCTGAGTAAAGGCATAACAAAGTCCCCTGGTCAGGTATAACAAAGTCCCCTAATCAGGAAGAAACAATGTCCCCATGATTTGCATATAACCAGTCCCCTGGTCGAGTATAACAAAGTCCCCTAATCGAGAGAAACAAAGTCCACTTGTTGCATATAACAAAGTCCCCTGATCAAGTATAACAAAGTCCCCTGATCGAGTATAACAAAGTCCCGTAATTGAGTATAACAAAAAGGCTCCTGGTCGAGCACAACTAAGTCCCCTGGTCGAGTATAACAAAGTCTCCTGATCGAGTAAAACAAAGTCCCCTGGTCGAGTATAACAAAGTCCAATGATCGAGTATAACAAAGCCCCCTGATCGAGAAAAACAAATTCCCCTGATTGAGTATAACAAAGTCCCCTGATCGAGTATAACAAAGTCCCCTGATCGAGCATAACAAAGGCACCCTGGTCGAGTATAACAAAGTCCCCTGGTCGAGTATAACAAAGTCCCCTGATCGAGTATAACGAAGACCCCTGATCGAGTATAACAAAGCCCCAATGATCGAGTATAACAAAGACCCCTGATCAAATATAAAAAGTCCCCTGATCGAGTATATCAAAGCCCCCTTGTCGAATATAACAAAGTCTCCTCATCGAGTATAACAAAGTTCCTTGGTCGAGTAAAACAAAGTCCCCTGATCGAGTATAACAAAGCCCCCTCATCGAGAAAAACAAAGTCCCCTGATTGAGTATAACAAATACTCTGATCGAGTATAACAAAGTCCCCTAATCAAGTATAACGAAGGCCCCTGATCAGTGCGCAACAAAAGTCCCCCAGTCAATTATATAAAGCCCCGGATCGAGCATAACAAAGGCCCTGGTCGGGCATAACAAAGTCCCTGGTCGAAATTATAACAAAGTCCCCTGATCGGGAGAAACCAAAGTCCAGTTGCATATAACCGAGTCCCCTGATCGAGTATAAAAAAGTCCCTGATCCAGGTATAACAAAGTCCCTGATCGGAAATTATAACAAAAAGGCTCGTGGTAGAGTATAACTAAGTCCCCTAATTGGCGGGTATAACATAGTGTCCTGATCCAGGTAAAACAAAGTCCCTGGTCGAGAATAACAAGTCCAATAATCAGTTATAGCAAAGCCCCTGATCGAGAAAAACAAAAGTCCCTGATTAGGTAAAACCAAAGTCCCTGTTCCGAATATAACAAAAGTCCTCATCCCAGAAACAACAAAGGAGAGCACCCTGGTCCGGGTATAACAAAGTCCCCTGGTCGAGTATAACAAAGTCCCCTGATCGAGTATAACGAAGGCCCGTGATCGAGTTTAACAAAGTCCCCTGATCGAGTATAACAAAGCCCCCTTGATCGAGTATAACAAAGCCACCTGATCAAATATAAAAAGTCCCCAGATTGAGTATAACAAAGTCCCCTCATCGAGTATAACAAATTCCCTTGATCGAGCATAACAAAGGCACCCTGGTCGAGTATAACAAAGTCCCCTGGTCGAGTATAACAAAGTCCCCTGATCGAGTATAACGAAGGCCCCTGATCGAGTAAAACAAAGTCCCCTGATTGAGTATAACAAAGTCCCCTGACCGATCATAACAAAGGTACCCTGGTCGAGTATAACAAAGTCCCCTGGTCGAGTATAACAAAGTCCCCTGATGGAGTATAACGAAGGCCCCTGATCGAGTATAACAAAGCCCCAATGATCTAGTATAACAAAGACCCCTGATCAAATATAAAAAGTCCCCTGATCGAGTATATCAAAGCCCCCGTGTCGAGTATAACAAAGTCACCTCATCGAGAATAACAAAGTTCCTTGGTCGACTATAACAAAGTCCCCTGATCGAGTATAACAAAGCCCCCTCATCGAGAAAAACAAAGTCCCCTGATTGAGTATAACAAAGTACTCTGATCGAGTATAACAAAGTCCCCTGATCGAGTATAACAAAGGCCCCTGATCGACTATAACAAAGTCCCCTGATCGAGTATAACAAAGCCCTAGATCGAGCATAACAAAGGCCCTGGTCGAGTATAACAAAGTCCCTGATCGAGTATAACAAAGTCCCCTGATCGAGCAAACAAAGTCCCCTGGTTATAACAAAGTCCCCTGATCGAGTATAACAAAGTCCCCTGATCGAGTATAAGAAAAAGGCTCCTGGTCGAGCATAACTAAGTCCCCTGGTCGAGTATAACAAAGTGTCCTGATTGAGTAAAACAAAGTCCCTTGGTCGAGTATAACAAAGTCCAATGATCGAGTATAACAAAGCCCCCTGATCGAGAAAAACAAAGTCCCCTGATTGAGTAAAACAAAGTCCCCTTATCGAATATAACAAAGTCCACTCATCGAGCATAACAAAGGCACCCTGGTCGAGTATAACAAAGTCCCCTGGTCGAGTATAACAAAGTCCCCTGATCGAGTATAACGAAGGCCTCTGATCGAGTATAACAAGGTCCCCTGATCGAGTATAACAAAACCCCCTTGATCGAGTTTAACAAAGCCCCCTGATCAAATATAAAAAGTCCCCAGATTGAGTATAACAAAGTCCCCTCATCGAGTATAACAAATTCCCATGATCGAGCATAACAAAGGCACCCTGGTCGAGTATAACTAAGTCCCCTGGTCGAATATAACAAAGTCCCCTCATCGAGTATAACGAAGGCCCCAAATCGAGTATAACAAAGCCCCAATGATCGAGTATAACAAAGACCCCTGATCAAATATAAAAAGTCCCCTGATCGAGTATATCAAAGCCCCCTTGTCGAGTATAACAAAGTCTCCTCATCGAGTATAACAAAGTTCCTTGATCGAGTATAACAAAGTCCCCAAATCGAGTATATCAAAGGCCCCTGATCGAGTATAGCAAAGTACCCTGATCGAGTATAACAAACTCCCCTGATCATGTATACCAAAGTCCCCTGACCGAGTATAACAAAGTCACCTGATCGAGTATAACAAAGTCCCCTGCTCGAGTATAACAAAGTCCCCTGGGCGAGTAAAACGAAGTCCCCTGATCGAGTATAAAAAAAACCCTCATCGAGTATTACAAAGGCCCCACTTTGAGTATAACAAAGACCCCTGATCGAGTATAACAAAGTCCCAAGAACGAATATAACAAAGTCACCTGATCGAGTATACTAAAGTCCCCTGATCGATTATAACAAAAGCCCCTGTTTGAGTATAAAAATGGCCCTTCATCGAGTATAACAAAGTCCCCTAAATGAGTATAACAAAGTCCCATGATCGAGTATAACAAAGCCCCCTCATCGAGTATGACAAAGGCCCCTCATCGAGTATAACAAAGCCCCCTGATCGAGTATAACAAAGCCCTCTGAACGAGTATAACAAAGTCACCTGATTGAGTATACCAAAGACCTCTGATCGAGTATAACAAAGGCCTCTGTTCGAGTATAACAAAGTCCCCTGAACGATTACAACAAAGTCCCCTGATCGAGTATAACAAAGTCCCCTGATCGAGTAAAACAAAGCCCCGGATCGTGTATAACAAAGGCCCCTGGTCGAGTATAATAAAGTCCCCTGATCGAGTATAAAAAAGGCCCCTGGTCGAGCATAACAAAGTCCTCTGGTCGAGTATAAAAAAGTCCCCTGATCGAGAGAAACAAAGTCCCCTAGTCGAGTATGACAAAGTCCACTGGTCGAGTGTAACAAAGAACCGGATCGAGCATAACAAAGGCCCCTGGTCGAGCATAACAAAGTCCCCTGGTCGAGTATAACAAAGTCCCCTGATCGAAAGAAACAAAGTCCCCTGGTCGAGTATAACCTGGTCAGGTAACAAGAATCCCCTGATCGAGTATAACCGGCCCCCTCATCGAGAAAAAACACAGTCCTCTGATTAGTACAACCAAAAGTACTCTGATCCCAGAGTAAAACAAGTCCACAATTACAAAGGTAAACAAAGTCCCTCGCCGGTATAAAGAAATCCCGTGATCCCGAGTATAACAAAGTCCCTAATCGATTATAATAAAGGCCCTAATCCGAACAACAAAGTCCCTGATCTCGAGTATAACAAAGCCCCAGATAAAGGCATAACAAAAAGGCCCTGGTCCGAGCATAACAAAAGTCCCCTGTGGTCGGTATAACCGAGTCCCCATGTCCAGCAGAAACAAAAGTCCCTGGTCAGCAGGTATAACAAAGTCCCCTGATCGAGTATAACAAAGTCCCCTGATCGAGTATAACAAAGTCCCCTTATCGAGTATAACAAAAAGGCTCCTCGTCGAGCATAACAAAGTCCCCTGGTCGAGTAAAACAAGTCTCCTGATCGAGTAAAACAAAGTCCCCTGGTCGAGTATAACAAAGTCCCCTGATCGAGTATAACAAAGCCCCCTGATAGAGAAAAATAAAGTCCCCTGATTGAGTATAACAAAGTCCCTTGAACGAGTATAACAAAGTCCCCTGATCGAGCATAACAAAGGCACCCTGGTCGAGTATAACAAAGCCCCCTGATCGAGTATGACAAAGTCCCATGAACGAATATAACAGTCACCTGATCGAGTGTGACAAAGTCCCCTGAATGAGTATAACAAAGGCCCTTGATCGAGTATACCAAAGGCACCTGACCGAGTATAACAAAGTCCCCTGGTCGAGTATAACAAAGTCCCCTGATCGAGTAAGACAAAGTCCCCTGGTCGAGTATAACAAAGTCCACTGGTCGAGTACAACAAAGAACCGGATCGAGCATAACAAAGGCCCCTGGTCGAGTATAACAAAGTCCCCTGATCGAGAGAAACAAAGTCTCCTGGTCGAGTATAACAAAGTCCCCTGATCGAGTATAACAAAGCCCCCTCATCGAGAAAAACACAGTCCCCTGATTGAGTATAACAAAGTACTCTGATCGAGTAAAACAAAGTTCCCTGGTCGAGTAAAACAAAGTCCCCTCATCGAGTATAACAAAGTCCCGTGATCGAGTATAACAAAGTCCCCTAATCGAGTATAACAAAGGCCCATGATCGAGTATAACAAAGTCCCCTGATCGAGTATAACAAAGCCCCGAATCGAGCATAACAAAGGCCCTGGTCAAGCATAACAAAGTCCCCTGGTCGAGTATAACAAAGTCCCCATGTCAACAGAAACAAAGTCCCCTGGTCGGGTATAACAAAGTCCCCTGATCGAGTATAACAAAGTCCCCTGATCGAGTATAACAAAGTCCCCTTATCGAGTATAATAAAAAGGCTCCTGGTCGAGTATAACAAAGTCTCCTGATCGAGTAAAACAAAGTCCCCTGGTCGAGTATAACAAAGTCCCCTGATCGAGTATAACAAAGCCCCCTGATAGAGAAAAACAAAGTCCCCTGTTTGAGTATAACAAAGTTCCTTGATCGAGTATAACAAAGTATCCTGATCGAGCATAACAAAGGCACCCTGGTCGAGTATAACAAAGCCCCCTAATCGAGTATGACAAAGTCCCCTGAACGAATATAACAAAGTCACCTGATCGAGTATAACAAAGTCCCCTGAATGAGTATAAGAAAGGTCCCCAATCGAGTATAACAAAGGCACCTGACCGAGTATAACAAAGTCCCCTGGTCGAGTATAACAAAGTCCCCTGATCGAGTAAGACAAAGTCCCCAGGTCGAGTATAACAAAGTCCCCTGATTGAGTATAACAAAGTCCTCTGATCGAGTATAACAAAGTCCCCTGGTCGAGCATAACAAAGGCCCCAGGTCGAGTATAAAAACGTCCCTGATCGAGCATAACAAAGGCACCCTGGTCGAGTATAACAAAGTCCCCTGGTCGAGTATAACAAAGTCCCCTGATCGAGTATAACGAAGGCCCCTGATCGAGTATAACAAAGTCACCTGATCGAGTATAACAAAGCCCCCTTGATCGAGTATAACAAAGACCCCTGATCAAATATAAAAAGTCCCCTGATTCAGTATAACAAAGTCACCTCATCGAGTATAACAAATTCCCATGATCGAGCATAACAAAGGCACCTTGGTAGAGTATAACAAAGTCCCCTGGTCGTGTATAACAAATTCCCCTGATCGAGAGAAACAAAGTCCCCTGGTCGAGTATAACAAAGTCCCCTGATCGAGTATAACAAAGCCCTTTCATCGAGAAAAACAAAGTCCTCTGATTGAGTATAACAAAGGCCCCTGATCGAGTATAACAAAGTCCCCTGATCGAGTATAACAAATCCCCGGATCGAGCATAACAAAGGCCCCTGGTCGAGCATAACAAAGTCCCCTGGTCGAGTATAACAAAGTCCCCTGATCGAGAGACACAAAGTCCCCTGGTTGCATATAACAAAGTCATCTGATCGATTATAACAAAGTCCCCTTGTCGAGCATAAAAAAGGCCCCAGGTCGAGTATAAAAAGTCCCCTGATCGAGCATAACAAAGGCACCCTGGTCTAGTTAACAAAGTCCCCTGGTCGAGTATAACAAAGTCCCCTGATCGAGTATAACAAAGGCCCCTGATCGAGTATAACAAAGTCACCTGATCGAGTATAACAAAGCCCCCTTGATCGAGTATAACAAAGACCCCTGATCGAGTATAACAAAGCCCCCTTGATCGAGTATAACAAAGTCCCCTCATCGAGTATAACAAATTCCCATGATCGAGCATATCAAAGGCACCCTGGTCGAGCATAACAAAGTCCCCTGGTCGAGTATAACAAAGTCCCCTGATCGAGTATAACAAAGACCTCTGATCGAGTATAACAAAGTCCCCTGATCGAGTATAACAAAGCCCCCAGATCGAGTATAACAAAGTCCCCTGATCGAGTATAAGAAAGTCCCTTGATCGAGTGTAACAAAGTCCCCTGATCGAGTATAATAAAGTCCCCTGATGGAGTAAAACAAAGTTCCCTGGTCAAGTATAACAAAGGCCCCTAATCGAGTATAACAAAGACCTCTCATTGAGTATAACAAAATCCCCTGAGCGAATAAAAAAAAGGCCCCTCGTCAAGCATAAGAAAGTCCCCTGGTCGAGTATACCAAAGTCCCCTGATCGAGTAAAACAAAGTCCGAAGGCGAGTATAACAAAGTCCCCTGATCGAGAGAAACAAAGTCACCTGCTCGAGTAAAACAAAGTCCCTAAGTCAAGTATAACAAAGGCCCCTAATCGAGTATAACAAAGTCCTCTCATTGAGTATAACAAAGTCCCCTGAGCGAATAAAAAAAAGGCCCCTGGTCGAGCATAACAAAGTTCCCTGGTCGAGTATACCAAAGTCCCGTAATCGAGTAAAACAAAGTCCCCTGGTCGAGTATAACAAAGTCCCCTGATCGAGTATAACAAAGGCCCTGATCGAGTATAACAAAGCCCCCTCATCGAGAAAAACAAAGTCCCCTGATCGAGTATAACAAAGTACTCTGATCGAGTAAAACAAAGTCCCCTGGTCGAGTAAAACAAAGTCCCCTGATCGAGTATAACAAAGTCCCCTGATCGAGTATAACAAAGTCCCCTGATCGAGTATAACAAAGGCCCCTGATCGAGTATATCAAAGTCCCCTGATCGAGTATAACAAAGCCCCGGATTGAGCATAACAAAGGCCCCTGGTCAAGCATAACAAAGTCCCCTGGTCGAGTATAACAAAGTCCCCTAATCGAGAGAAACAAAGTCCCCTGGTTGCATATAACAAAGTCCTCTGATCGAGTATAACAAAGTTCCTTGATCGAGTATAACAAAGTCCCCTGATCGAGTATAACAAAAAGGCTCCTGGTCGAGCATAACTAAGTCCCCTGGTCGAGTTTAACAAAGTCTCCTGATCGAGTAAACAAAGTCCCCTGGTCGAGTATAACAAAGTCCAATGATCGAGTATAACAAAGTCCCCTGATCGAGTATAACAAAGCCCCCTTGATCGAGTATAACAAAGCCCCCTCATCAAATATAAAAAGTCCCCAGATTGAGTATAACAAAGTCCCCTCATCGAGTATAACAAATTCCCATGATCGAGAATAACAAAGGCACCCTGGTCGAGTATAACAAAGTCCCCTGGTCGAGTATAACAAAGTCCCCTGATCGAGTATAACAACGACCTCTGATCGAGTATAACAAAGTCCCCTGATCGAGTATAACAAAAGCCCCCTGATCGAGTATAACAAAGTCCCCTGATCAAAGTCCCCTGATCGAGGATAACAAAGTCAACTGATCGAGCATAACAAAGGCACCCGGGTCGAGTATAACAAAGTCCCCTGGTCGAGTATAACAAAGTCCCCTGATCGAGTATAACAAAGTGTCCTGGTCGAGTATAACAAAGTCCCCAGATCGAGTATAACAAAGCCTCCTGATCGAGCATAACAAAGGCACCCTGGTCGAGTATAACAAAGCCCCCTGATCGAGTATGACAAAGACCCATGAATGAATATAACAAAGTCACCTGATCGAGTATAACAAAGTCCCCTGAATGAGTATAACAAAGGCCCCCGATCGAGTATAACAAAGGCACCTGACCGAGTATAACAAAGTCCCCTGGTCGAGTATAACAAAGTCCCCTGATCGAGTAAAACAAAGTCCCCTGGTCGAGTATAACAAAGTCCCCTGATTGAGTATAACAAAGTCTTCTGATCGAGTATAACAAAGTCCCCTGGACGACTATAACAAAGTCCCATGATCGAGTATAACAAAGCCCCCTCATCGAGTATAACAAAGTCCCCTGATCGAATATAACAAAGCCCCCTGCTCGAGTAAAACAAAGTACCCTGATTGAGTATAACAAAGTCCCTGGATCGAATATAACAAAGCCCCCTGCTCGAGTAAAACAAAGTCCCCTGATTGAGTATAACAAAGTCCTCTGAACAAGTATAACAAAGTCACCTGATCGAGTATACCAAAGTCCCTTGATCGAGTATAACAAAGGCCCCTCATTGATTATAACAAAGACCCAGAACGAGTACAACAAAATCCCCTGATCGAGTATAACAAAGTCCCCTAATCGAGTATAACAAAGAACCGGATCGAGCATAACAAAGGCCCCTGGTCGAGCTTAACAAAGTACCCTGGTTGAGTATAACAAAGTTCCCTGATCGAGAGAAACAAAGTCCCCTGGTCGAGAAAAACAAAGTCCCCTGATTGAGTATAACAAAGTTCTCTGATCGAGTAAAGCAAAGTCCCCTGGTCGAGCATAACAAAGGCCCCAGGTCGAGTATAAAAAGTCCCCTGATCGAGCATAACAAAGGCACCTGGGTCGAGTATAACAAAGTCCCCTGGTCGAGTATCACAAAGTCCCCTGAAGTCCCCTGATCGAGTATAACAAAGGCCCGTGATCGAGTATAACAAAGTCACTGATCGAGTATAACAAAGCCCCTTTGATCGAGTATAACAAAGACCCCTGATCAAATATAAAAAGTCCCCTGATTCAGTATAACAAAGTCCCTCATCGAGTATAACAAATTCCCATGATCGAGCATAACAAAGGCACCTTGGTAGAGTATAACAAAGTCCCCTGGTCGTGTATAACAAATTCCCCTGATCGAGAGAAACAAAGTCCCCTGGTCGAGTATAACAAAGTCCCCTGATCGAGTATAACAAAGCCCTTTCATCGAGAAAAACAAAGTCCTCTGATTGAGTATAACAAAGGCCCCTGATCGAGTATAACAAAGTCCCCTGATCGAGTATAACAAATCCCCGGATCGAGCATAACAAAGGCCCCTGGTCGAGCATAACAAAGTCCCCTGGTCGAGTATAACAAAGTCCCCTGATCGAGAGACACAAAGTCCCCTGGTTGCATATAACAAAGTCATCTGATCGATTATAACAAAGTCCCCTTGTCGAGCATAAAAAAGGCCCCAGGTCGAGTATAAAAAGTCCCCTGATCGAGCATAACAAAGGCACCCTGGTCTAGTTAACAAAGTCCCCTGGTCGAGTATAACAAAGTCCCCTGATCGAGTATAACAAAGGCCCCTGATCGAGTATAACAAAGTCACCTGATCGAGTATAACAAAGCCCCCTTGATCGAGTATAACAAAGACCCCTGATCGAGTATAACAAAGCCCCCTTGATCGAGTATAACAAAGTCCCCTCATCGAGTATAACAAATTCCCATGATCGAGCATATCAAAGGCACCCTGGTCGAGCATAACAAAGTCCCCTGGTCGAGTATAACAAAGTCCCCTGATCGAGTATAACAAAGACCTCTGATCGAGTATAACAAAGTCCCCTGATCGAGTATAACAAAGCCCCCAGATCGAGTATAACAAAGTACCCTGATCGAGTATAAGAAAGTCCTTTGATCGAGTGTAACAAAGTCCCCTGATCGAGTATAATAAAGTCCCCTGATGGAGTAAAACAAAGTTCCCTGGTCAAGTATAACAAAGGCCCCTAATCGAGTATAACAAAGACCTCTCATTGAGTATAACAAAATCCCCTGAGCGAATAAAAAAAAGGCCCCTCGTCAAGCATAAGAAAGTCCCCTGGTCGAGTATACCAAAGTCCCCTGATCGAGTAAAACAAAGTCCGAAGGCGAGTATAACAAAGTCCCCTGATCGAGAGAAACAAAGTCACCTGCTCGAGTAAAACAAAGTCCCTAAGTCAAGTATAACAAAGGCCCCTAATCGATTATAACAAAGTCCTCTCATTGAGTATAACAAAGTCTCCTGAGCGAATTAAAAAAAGGCCCCTGGTCGAGCATAACAAAGTTCCCTGGTCGAGTATACCAAAGTCCCCTAATCGAGTAAAACAAAGTCCCCTGGTCCCCTGGTCGAGTATAACAAAGTCCCCTGATCGAGTATAACAAAGGCCCCTAATCGAGTATAACAAAGCCCCCTCATCGAGAAAAACAAAGTCCCCTGATCGAGTATAACAAAGTACTCTGATCGAGTAAAACAAAGTCCCCTGGTCGAGTAAAACAAAGTCCCCTGATCGAGTATAACAAAGTCCCTGATCGCGTGTAAAGTCCCTGATCCCGAGGCTTTCAACAAAGGTACTGATCAGGTATAACAAAGTCCCCTGATCGAGTATAACAAAGCCCCGGATTGAGCATAACAAAGGCCCCTGGTCAAGCATAACAAAGTCCCCTGGTCGAGTATAACAAAGTCCCCTAATCGAGAGAAACAAAGTCCCCTGGTTGCATATAACAAAGTCCTCTGATCGAGTATAACAAAGTTCCTTGATCGAGTATAACAAAGTCCCCTGATCGAGTATAACAAAAAGGCTCCTGGTCGAGCATAACTAAGTCCCCTGGTCGAGTTTAACAAAGTCTCCTGATCGAGTAAACAAAGTCCCCTGGTCGAGTATAACAAAGTCCAATGATCGAGTATAACAAAGTCCCCTGATCGAGTATAACAAAGCCCCCTTGATCGAGTATAACAAAGCCCCCTCATCATATATAAAAAGTCCCCAGATTGAGTATAACAAAGTCCCCTCATCGAGTATAACAAATTCCCATGATCGAGAATAACAAAGGCACCCTGGTCGAGTATAACAAAGTCCCCTGGTCGAGTATAACAAAGTCCCTGATCAGGTGATATAACAACGACACTCTGATCCCGGAGTATAACAAAGTCCTGATCCAGGTATAACCGAAAGCCCCTGATCGAGTATAAAGTCCCTAAGTCGCGGTAAAACCAAAGTCCCTGATCAGGGATATAGAAGTCCAACTGATCGCGAGCATAACAAAGGCACCCGGGTCGAGTATAACAAAGTCCCCTGGTCGAGTATAACAAAGTCCCCTGATCGAGTATAACAAAGTGTCCTGGTCGAGTATAACAAAGTCCCCAGATCGAGTATAACAAAGCCTCCTGATCGAGCATAACAAAGGCACCCTGGTCGAGTATAACAAAGCCCCCTGATCGAGTATGACAAAGACCCATGAATGAATATAACAAAGTCACCTGATCGAGTATAACAAAGTCCCCTGAATGAGTATAACAAAGGCCCCCGATCGAGTATAACAAAGGCACCTGACCGAGTATAACAAAGTCCCCTGGTCGAGTATAACAAAGTCCCCTGATCGAGTAAAACAAAGTCCCCTGGTCGAGTATAACAAAGTCCCTTGATTGAGTATAACAAAGTCTTCTGATCGAGTATAACAAAGTCCCCTGGACGACTATAACAAAGTCCCATGATCGAGTAAAACAAAGCCCCCTCATCGAGTATAACAAAGTCCCCTGATCGAATATAACAAAGCCCCCTGCTCGAGTAAAACAATGTACCCTGATTGAGTATAACAAAGTCCCTGGATCGAATATAACAAAGCCCCCTGCTCAAGTAAAACAAAGTCCCCTGATTGAGTATAACAAAGTCCTCTGAACAAGTATAACAAAGTCACCTGATCGAGTATACCAAAGTCCCTTGATCGAGTATAACAAAGGCCCCTCATTGAGTATAACAAAGACCCAGAACGAGTACAACAAAATCCCCTGATCGAGTATAACAAAGTCCCCTAATCGAGTATAACAAAGAACCGGATCGAGCATAACAAAGGCCCCTGGTCGAGCTTAACAAAGTCCCCTGGATGAGTATAACAAAGTCCCCTGATCGAGAGAAACAAAGTCCCCTGGTCGAGTATAACAAAGTCCCCTGATCGAGTATAACAAAGCCCCCTCATCGAGAAAAACAAAGTCCCCTGATTGAGTATAACAAAGTTCTCTGATCGAGTAAAGCAAAGTCCCATGGTCGAGTAAAACAAAGTCCCCTCATCGAGTATAACAAAGTCCCGTGATCGAGTATAGCAAAGTCCGCTAAACGAGTATAACAAAGGCCCCTGATCGAGTATAACAAAGTCCCTTGATCAGGTATAGCAAAAGCCCGGATCGAGAGCACCAACAAGGCCCTGGTCAGGCATATAAAAGTCCTAGTCGAGAGTATAACAAAGTCCCCCATGTCAACGAAACAAAGTCCCTGGTCAGGTATAACAAAAGTCCCTGATCGAGTATAACAAGGTCTGATCCAGAGTATAACAAAGTCCCCTTATCGAGTATAACAAAAAGGCTCCTGGTCGAGCATAACAAAGTCCCCTGGTCGAGTATAACAAAGTCTCCTGATCGAGTAAAACAAAGTCCCCTGGTTGAGTATAACAAAGTCCCCTGATCGAGTATAACAAAGCCCCCTGATAGAGAAAAATAAAGTCCCCTGATTCAGTATAACAAAGTCCCTTGATCAAGTATAACAAAGTCCCCTGATCGAGCATAGCAAAGGCACCCTGGTCGAGTATAACAAAGCCCCCTGATCGAGTATGACAAAGTCCCATGAACGAATATAACAAAGTCACCTGATCGAGTATACCAAAGTCCCCTGAATGAGTATAACAAGGTCCTTGATCGGAAATGCCAAAGGCACCTGAGCCGGAAGTATAGCAAAAGTCCTGGTCAGGTATATAAGTCCCCTGATTGAGTATAACATAGTCTTCTGATCGAGTATAACAAAGTCCCCTGGTCGAGCATAACAAAGGCCCCAGGTCGAGTATAAAAACGTCCCCTGATCGAGCATAACAAAGGCACCCCGGTCGAGTATAACAAAGTCCCCTGGTCGAGTATAACAAAGTCCCCTGATCGAGTATAACGAAGGGCCCTGATCGAGTATAACAAAGTCACCTGTTCGAGTATAATAAAGCCCCCTTGATCGAGTATAACAAAGACCCTTGATCAAATATAAAAATCCCCTGATTCAGTATAATAAAGTCCCCTCATCGAGTATAACAAATTCCCATGATCGAGCATAACAAAGGCACCCTGGTAGAGTATAACAAAGTCCCCTGGTCGAGTATAACAAAGTCCCCTGATCGAGTATAAAAAAGACCTCTGATCGAGTGTAACAAAGTCCTCTGATCGAGTATAATAAAGTCGCCTGATCGAGTAAAACAAAGTCACCTGGTCAAGTATAACAAAGGCCCCTAATCGAGTATAACAAAGACCTCTCATTGAGTATAACAAAGCCCCCTGAGCGAATAAAAAAAAGGCCCCTCGTCGAGCATAAGAAAGTCCCCTGGTCGAGTATACCAAAGTCCCGTGATCGAGTAAAACAAAGTCCGAAGGCGAGTACAACAAAGTCCCCTGATCGAGAGAAACAAAGTCACCTGATCGAGTAAAACAAAGTCCCCTAGTCAAGTATAACAAAGGCCCTTTATCGAGTATAACAAAGACCTCTGATTGAGAATAACAAAGTCCCCTGAGCGAATAAAAAAAGGCCCCTGGTCGAGCATAACAAAGTCCCCTGGTCGAGTATACCAAAGTCCCCTAATCGAGTAAAACAAAGTCCCCTGGTCGAGTATAACAAAGTCCCCTGATCGAGAGAAACAAAGTCCCCTGGTCGAGTATAA
>NW_024728796.1:0-8346 GCF_018991925.1 Homarus americanus | reverse complement strand
ATATTTCACACAAAGCCTGTTCAACGACCTTATGGCGCCATGAACCTCTAATGGGGACCACCAGTGCCGCTTAGGTGATCAGAGCAACGTTTTACCAAATCCGGTTTCGAAACACGAGGATTCATATATATTTCATTAGCCCAATAAAGCACGTGGACTTTTACATATAATCAACACCTCACCCTACCAGGATTTGAACCCACGATCTTATAATTGTGACCAGGAAACGCTACCTCTGGGCCACTAGGACAATAAAAGCAGTCCTAGACTCTGCTATATTTCACACAAAGCCTGTTCAACGACCATATGGCACCATTTACCTCTAATGGGGACCACCCGTGCCGCTTAGGTGATCAGGGCAACGTTTTACCAAATCTGGCTTCGAAACACGAGGATCCATGTATATTTCATTAGCCCAATAAAGCATGCGGACTTCTACATATAATCAACACCTTCACCCCACCAGGATTTGAACCCACGATCTTATAATTGTGACCGGGGAACGCTACCTCTGGGCCACCAGGACAATAAAAGCAGTCCTAGACTCTGCTATATTTCACACAAAACCTGTTCAACGAGCTTATGGCGCCGTGAACCTCTGATGGGGACCACCCATGCCGCTTAGGTGATCGGAGCAACGTTTTACCAAATGCGGCTTCGAAGCACGAGGATCCATATATATTTCATTAGCCCAATAAAGCACGCGGACTTCTTCATATAATCAACACCTCACCCCACCAGCATTTGAACCCACGATCTTATAATTGTAGGACCGGGGAATGCTACCTCTTGGGCCACCAGGACAATAAAAGCAGTCCTAGACTCTGCTATGTTTCACACAAAGCCTGTCTAACGAGCTTATGGCGCCGTGAACCTCTAATGGGGACCAATTCGCGCTGCTTATAGGGTGTGATCAGGAGCAACGTTTTACCAAATGTGGTCAAAACCCGAGGATCCATATATATTTATTAGACCATTAAAGCACGCGGATTCTCTACATGTAATCAACACTCACCCCACCAGGACGGAACCAACGATCTTATAATTGTGACCGGGAACGCTACCTCTGGGCCACCAGGACAATAAAAGCAGTCCTAGACTCTGCTATATTTCACACAAAGCCTGTTCAACGAGCTTATGGCGCCGTGAACCTCTAATGGGGACCACCCATGCTGTTTAGGTGATTAGAGCAACGTTTTACCAAATGCGGCTTCGAAACACGAGGATCCATATATATTTCATTAGCCCAATAAAGCACGCTTACTTCTTCATATAATCAACAACACACCCCACCAGGATTCGAACCCAAGATCTTCTAATTGTGACCGGGGAACGCTACCTCTGGGCCACCAGGACACTAAGAGCAGTCCTAGACTCTGCTATATTACACACAAAGCCTGTTCAACGAGCATATGGCGCCATGAACCTCTAATGGGGACCACCCGTGCCGCTTAGGTGATCAGACCAACGTTTTACTAAATGCGGCTTCGAAACAAGAAGGATCCCTATATATTTCATTAGCCCAATAAAGCACGCGGACTTCTACATTTAATCAACACCTCACCCCACCAGGGTTCAAACCCACGATCTTATAATTGTGACCGGGGTATGCTACCTCTGGGCCACCACGACAATAAAAGCAGTTCTAGACTCTACTATATTTCACACAAAGCCTGTTCAACGAGCTTATGGCGCTATGAACCACTATAGGGGACTACCCGTGCCGCTTAGGTGATCAGAGCAACGTTTAACCAAATGCGGCTTCGAAACCCGAGGATCCATAAATATTTCATTAGCCCAATAAAGCACGCAGACTTCTACATATAATCAAAGCCTCACCCCACCAGGATTTGAAGCCACGATCTTATAATTGTGACCGGGGAACGCTACCTCTGGGCCACCAGGACAAGAAAAGCAGACCTAGACTCTACTATATTTCACACAAAGTCTGTTCAACGACCTTATGGCGCCATGAACCTCTAATGGGGACCACCAGTGCCGCTTAGGTGATCAGAGCAACGTTTTACCAAATCCGGTTTCGAAACATGAGGATCCATATATATTTCATTAGCCCAATAAAGCACGTGGACTTTTACATATAATCAACACCTCACCCTACCAGGATTTGAACCCACGATCTTATAATTGTGACCAGGAAACGCTACCTCTGGGCCACTAGGACAATAAAAGCAGTCCTAGACTCTGCTACATTTCACACAAAGCCTGTTCAACGAGCTTATGGCGCCGTGAACCTCTAATGGGGCCCACCCGTGCCACTTAGGTGATCAGAGCAACGTTTTACCGAATGCGGACTTCTACATATAATCAACACCTCACCCCACCAGGATTCAAACCCACGATCTTATAATTGTGACCGGGGTATGCTACCTCTGAGCCACAAGGACAATAAAAGCAGTCCTAGACTCTACTATATTTCTCACAAAGACTGTTGAACGACCTTATGGCGCCATGAACCTCTAATGGAGACCACCCGTGCCGCTTAGGTGATCAGAGCAACCTTTTACCAAATCCGGCTTGGAAACACGAGGATCCATATATATTTCATTAGCCCAATAAAGCACGCGGACTTCTACATATAATCAACACCTCAACCCACAAGGATTTGAACCAACAATCTTATAATTGTGACCGGGGGATGCTACCTCTGGGCCACCAGGACAATAAAAGCAGTCCTAGACTCTGCTATATTTCACACAAAGCCTGTTCAACGAGCTTATGGCGCCGTGAACCTCTAATGGGGACCACCCGTGCCGATTAAGTGATCAGGGCAACGTTTTACCAAATCTGGCTTCGAAACACAAGGATCCATATATATTTCATTAACCCAATAAAGCACGCGGACTTCTACATATAATCAACACCTCACCCCACCAGGATTTGAACCCACAATCGTATAATTGTGACCAGGGGACGCTAACTCTGGGCCACCAGGACAATAAAAGCAGTCCTAGACTCTGCTATATTTCACACATAGCCTGTTCAACGAGCTTATGGCGCCGTGAAACTCTAATGGGGACCACCCGTGCTGCTTAGGTGATCAGACCAACATTTTACCAAATGCGGCTTCGAAACAAGAAGGATCCATATATATTTCATTAGCCCAATAAAGCACGTGGACTTCTACATTTAATCAACACCTCACCCCACCAGGATTTGAACCCACGATCTTATAATTGTGACCGGGGAACGCTACCTCTGGGCCACCAGGACAATAAAAGCAGTCCTAGACTCTGCTATGTTTCACACAAAGCCTGTTCAACGAGCTTATGGCGCCGTGAACCTCTAATGGGGACCACCCGTGCCGCTTAGGTGATCAGAGCAACGTTTTACCAAATGTGGCTTCGAAACCCGAGGATCCATATATATTTCATTAGACCATTAAAGCACGCGGACTTCTACATGTAATCAACACCTCACCCCACCAGGATTTGAACCAACGATCTTATAATTGTGACCGGGGAACGCTACCGCTGGGCCACCAGGACAATAAAAGCAGTCCTAGACTCTGCTATATTTCACACAAAGCCTGTTCAACGAGCTTATGGCGCCGTGAACCTCTAATGGGGACCACCCGTGCCGCTTAGGTGATCAGAGCAACGTTTTACCAAATGCGGCTTCGAAACACGAGGATCCATATATATTTCATTAGCCCAATAAAGCACGCGGACTTCTACATATAATCAACACCTCACCCCACCAGGATTCGAACCCACGATCTTCTAATTATGACCGGGGAACGCTACCTCTGGCTCACCAGGAGACTAAAAGCATTCCTAGACTCTCCTATATTTCACACAAAGCCTGTTCAACGAGCTTATGGCGCCGTGAACCTCTAATGGGGACCACCCGTGCCGCTTAGGTAATCAGAGCAACGTTTTACCAAATGCGGCTTCGAAACCCGAAGATCCATATATTTTTCATTAGCCCAATAAAGCACGCAGACTTCTACATATAATCAACACCTCACCCCACCAGCATTTGAACCCACGATCTTATAATTGTGACCGGGGAATGCTACCTCTGGGCCACCAGGACAATAAAAGCAGTCCTAGACTCTGCTATGTTTCACACAAAGCCTGTTCAACGAGCTTATGGCGCCGTGAACCTCTAATGGGGACCACCCGTGCCGCTTAGGTGATCAGAGCAACGT
Organism: Homarus americanus; assembly: GCF_018991925.1. Classification (NCBI taxonomy): domain Eukaryota; kingdom Metazoa; phylum Arthropoda; class Malacostraca; order Decapoda; family Nephropidae; genus Homarus; species Homarus americanus. Next base: position 4,175 of record NW_024728796.1, on the reverse strand, counting down.
TTTACCAAATGTGGCTTCGAAACCGAGGATCCATATATATTTCATTAGACCATTAAAGCACGCGGACTTCTACATGTAATCAACACCTCACCCCACCAGGATTTGAACCAACGATCTTATAATTGTGACCGGGGAACGCTACCGCTGGGCCACCAGGACAATAAAAGCAGTCCTAGACTCTGCTATATTTCACACAAAGCCTGTTCAATGAGCTTATGGCGCCGTGAACCTCTAATGGGGACCACCCATGCCGTTTAGGTGATTAGAGCAACGTTTTACCAAATGCGGCTTCGAAACACGAGGATCCATATATATTTCATTAGCCCAATAAAGCACGCTCACTTCTTCATATAATCAACAACACACCCCACCAGGATTCGAACCCAAGATCTTCTAATTGTGACCGGGGAACGCCACCTCTGGGCCACCAAGACACTAAGAGCAGTCCTAGACTCTGCTATATTACACACAAAGCCTGTTCAACGAGCTTATGGCGCCATGAACCTCTAATGGGGACCACCCGTGCCGCTTAGGTGATCAGACCAACGTTTTACTAAATGCGGCTTCGAAACAAGAAGGATCCATATATATTTCATTAGCCCAATAAAGCACGCGGACTTCTACATATAATCAACACCTCACCCCACCAGGGTTCAAACCCACGATCTTATAATTGTGACCGGGGTATGCTACCTCTGGGCCACCACGACAATAAAAGCAGTTCTAGACTCTACTATATTTCACACAAAGCCTGTTCAACGAGCTTATGGCGCTATGAACCACTATAGGGGACCACCCGTGCCGCTTAGGTGATCAGAGCAACGTTTAACCAAATGCGGCTTCGAAACCCGAGGATCCATAAATATTTCATTAGCCCAATAAAGCACGCAGACTTCTACATATAATCAAAGCCTCACCCCACCAGGATTTGAAGCCACGATCTTATAATTGTGACCGGGGAATGCTACCTCTGGGCCACCAGGACAAGAAAAGCAGTCCTAGACTCTACTATATTTCACACAAAGCCTGTTCAACGACCTTATGGCGCCATGAACCTCTAATGGGGACCACCAGTGCCGCTTAGGTGATCAGAGCAACGTTTTACCAAATCCGGTTTCGAAACACGAGGATCCATATATATTTCATTAGCCCAATAAAGCACGTGGACTTTTACATATAATCAACACCTCACCCTACCAGGATTTGAACCCACGATCTTATAATTGTGACTAGGAAACGCTACCTCTGGGCCACTAGGACAATAAAAGCAGTCCTAGACTCTGCTATATTTCACGCAAAGCCTGTTCAACGACCTTATGGCACCATGAACCTATAATGGGGACCACCCGTGCCGCTTAGGTGATCAGGGCAACGTTTTACCAAATTTGGCTTCGAAACACGAGGATCCAGGTATATTTAATTAGCCCAATAAAGCATGCGGACTTCTACATATAATCAACACCTCACCCCACCAGGATTTGAACCCACGATCTTATAATTGTGACCGGGGAACGCTACATCTGGCCCACCAGGACACTAAAAGCATTCCTAGACTCTGCTATATTTCACAAAAAACCTGTTCAACGAGCTTATGGCGCCGTGAACCTCTAATGGGGACCCCCCGTGCCGCTTAGGTGATCAGAGCAACGTTTTACCAAATGTGGCTTCGAAACCCGAGGATCCATATATATTTCATTAGACCATTAATGCACGCGGACTTCTACATATAATCAACACCTCACCCCACCAGGATTTGAACCAACAATCTTATAATTGTGACCGGGGGACGCTACCTCTGGGCCACCAGGACAATAAAAGCAGTCCTAGACTCTGCTATATTTCACACAAAACCTGTTCAACGAGCTTATGGCGCCGTGAACCTCTGATGGGGACCACCCATGCTGCTTAGGAGATCGGAGCAACGTTTTACCAAATGCGGCTTCGAAGCACGAGGATCCACATATATTTCATTAGCCCAATAAAGCACGCGGACTTCTTCATATAATCAACACCTCACCCCACCAGGATTCGAACCCACGATCTTCTAATTATGACCGGGGAACGCTACCTCTGGCTCACCAGGAGACTAAAAAGCATTCCTAGTCTCTCCTATATTTCACACAAAGCCTGTTCAACGAGCTTATGGCGCCGTGAACCTCTAATGGGGACCACCCGTGCCGCTTAGGTGATCAGAGCAACGTTTTACCAAATGTGGCTTCGAAACCCGAGGATCCATATATATTTCATTAGACCATTAAAGCACGCACTCTTCTACATATAATCAACACCTCACCCCACCAGCATTTGAACCCACGATCTTATAATTGTGACCGGGGAATGCTACCTCTGGGCCACCAGGACAATAAAAGCAGTCCTAGACTCTGCTATGTTTCACACAAAGCCTGTTCAATGAGCTTTTGGCGCCGTGAACCTCTAATGGGGACCACCCATGCCGTTTAGGTGATTAGAGCAACGTTTTACCAAATGCGGCTTCGAAACACGAGGATCCATATATATTTCATTAGCCCAATAAAGCACGCTTACTTCTTCATATAATCAACAACACACCCCACCAGGATTCGAACCTCAAGATCTTCACCAAAGACTGGAACGCTACCTTCTGGGCCACCAGGACAATGGCAGTCCTAGACTCTACATATACACAAAGCCTGTTCAACGAGCTTTGTGGCGCCATGAACCTCTAATGGGGACCACCCGTGCCGCTTAGGTGATAAGAGCAACGTTTTACCAAATCCGGCTTGGAAACACGAGGATCCATATATATTTCATTAGCCCAATAAAGCATGCGGATTTCTACATATAATCAACACCTCACCCCACCAGAATTCAAACCCACGATCTTATAATTGTGACCGGGTTATGCTACCTCTGGGCCACCAGGACAATAAAAGCAGTTCTAGACTCTACTATATTTCACACAAAGCCTGTTCAACGAGCTTATGGCGCTATGAACCACTATAGGGGACCACCCGTGCCGCTTAGGTGATTAGAGCAACGTTTTACCAAATGCGGCTTGGAAACACGAGGATCCATATATATTTCATTAGCCCAATAAATCACTCGGACTTCTACATATAATCAACACCTCACCCTACCAGGATTCAAACCAATGATATTATAATTGTGGCCGGGGTATGCTACCTCTGGGCCACCAGGACAAGAAAAGCAGTCCTAGACTCTACTATATTTCACACAAAGCCTGTTCAACGACCTTATGGCGCCATGAACCTCTAATGGGGACCACCAGTGCCGCTTAGGTGATCAGAGCAACGTTTTACCAAATCCAGTTTCGAAACACGAGGATCCATATATATTTCATTAGCCCAATAAAGCACGTGGACTTTTACATATAATCAACACCTCACCCTACCAGGATTTGAACCCACGATCTTATAATTGTGACCAGGAAACGCCACCTCTGGGCCACTAGGACAATAAAAGCAGTCCTAGACTCTGCTATATTTCACACAAAGCCTGTTCAACGAGCTTATGGCGCCGTGAACCTCTAATGGGGCCCACCCGTGCCACTTAGGTGATCAGAGCAATGTTTTACCGAATGCGGACTTCTACATATAATCAACACCTCACCCCACCAGGATTCAAACCCACGATCTTATAATTGTGACCGGGGTATGCTACCTCTGGGCCACAAGGACAATAAAAGCAGTCCTAGACTCTACTATATTTCACACAAAGACTGTTGAACGACCTTATGGCGCCATGAACCTCTAATGGAGACCACCCGTGCCGCTTAGGTGATCAGAGTAACCTTATCAAATCCGGCTTGGAAACACGAGGATCCATATATATTTTAATAGCCCAATAAATCACCGACTTAAGTATATAATCAACACTCCTCACCCTACCAGGATTCAAACCCACGATCTTATAATTGTGACCGGGGTATGCTACCTTTGGGCCACCAGGACAATAAAAGCAGTCCTAGACTCTACTATATTTCACACAAAGTCTGTTCAACGACCTTATGGCGCCATGAACCTCTAATGGGGACCACCCGTGCCGCTTAGGTGTTCAGGGCAACGTTTTACCAAATCTGGCTTCGAAACACGAGGATACATATATATTTCATTAGCCCAATAAAGCACGCGGACTTCTACATATAACCAACACCTCACCCCACCAGGATTTGAACC
>NW_024728795.1:0-14767 GCF_018991925.1 Homarus americanus | reverse complement strand
GCATTACAGCAATACGTAATATCAAATTGTGCTTCGTTTCAGTTACGTATTGCTGAGTCAGAGGTGTTCTTGAGGTGTCAGAGGGGTGTGCTGGGAGTGTTAAGAGGTGTGCCTGCAGGGTGTCAGAGGTGTGCCTGGAAGTGTCAGAGGTGTGCCTGGGAGTGTCGTGGTTGTACCTGGGGTGTCATTTTGTTGCAAGTGTCAGGGTGTGCCTGAGAGTGTTTGTTGTGTATGGGAGTGTCAGGGGTGTGCCTGGAAGTGTCAGGGGTGTGCTTTTGGAGGTGTCGGGGGTGTACCTGGAAGTGTCAGAGGTGTACCTGGGAGTGCCTGAGGTGTACCTGGGAGTGTCAGGGGTGTAACTGGGAGTGTCAGGGGTGTACCTGGGTGTCATGGTGTATCTGGCACTGTCACCGGTAATGGGAGGTGTGGCGGTGTACCTGGGAGTGTCAGAGGTGTGCCTGGGAGTGTCTGGAATGTACCTGGCAGTGTCTGAGGTGTACCTGGCAGTGTCAGATGTGTGCATGGGAGTGTGTGGTGTGCCTGGGAGTGTGCAGCGGTGTACCTGGGAGTGTCAGAGGTGTACCTGGGAGTGTCAGCAGTGTACCTGGGAGTGTCAGAGGTGTACCTGGGAGTGTCAGGAGGTGTTCCTGGGGTGTCCGAGGAGTACCTGTCAAAGGAGTACCTTGGAGAGTCAAGAGGTGTACCTGGTAGTGTCAGTGGTGTACCTGGGAGTGTCAGAGTTGTACTTGGGAGAGTGATTGGTGTACCTGGGAGTGTCAGAGGTGTATCGGAAGTGTCAGAGGTGTACCTGGGAGTGTCGGAGGTGTATCTGGGAGTGTCAGAGGTGTACCTGGGAGTGTCAGGGGTGTACGTGGGAGTGACGGAGGTGAACTTGGGAGTGTTTGATGTGTACCTGGGAGTGTCTGAGGTGTACGTGGGAGTGTTAGAGATGTACCAAGGAGTGTCAGTGGAGTTCCAGGGAGAGTCAGTGGTGTACCTGGGAGTGTCAGAGGAGCACCTGGGAGTGTCAGAGGTGTACCTGGGAGTGTCTGAGGTGTACCTGGGAGTGTCACAGGTGCACCTGGGAGTGTCTGAGGTGTACCTGTGAGTGTCTGAGGTGTACCTGGAAGTGTCAGAAATGTACCTGGGAGTGTCTGAGGTGTACCTAGGAGTGTCTGACGTGTACCTGGGAGTGTCTGAGGTGTACCTAGGAGTGTCAGAGGTGTTCCTGGGAGTGTCTGAGGTGTACCTAGGAGAGTCAGAGGTGTACCTGGGAGTGTCAGAGGAGTACCTGGGAGCATCAGAGGTGTACCTGGGAGTGTCAGAGGTGTACCTGGGAGTGTCAGAGGTGTACCTGGGAGTGTCAGAGTAGTACCTCTGAGTGCCAGAGGTGTACCTGGGAGTGTCTGAGGTGTACCTGGGAGTGTCAGGGGAGAACCAGGGAGTGTAAGAGGTGTACCTGGGAGTGTCAGGGGTGTAACTGGGAGTGTCAGGGGTGTACCTGGAGTGTCATAGGTGTATCTGGCAGTGTCAGCGGTGTAACTGGGAGTGTCAGCGGTGTACCTGGGAGTGTCAGAGGTGTGCCTGGGAATGTCAGAGGTGCACTTGGGAGTGTCACAGGTGCACCTGAGAGTTATAGAGGTGTAACTGGGAGTGTCTGAGCTGTACCTGGGAGTGTCTGAAGTGTACCTGGCAGTGTCTGAGGTGTACCTGGCAGTGTCAGCGGTGTACCTGGGCGTGTCAGCGGTGTTCCTGGGAGTGTCAGCGGTGTACCTGGGAGTGTCAGAGGTGTACCTGGGAGTGTCAGCGGTGTACCTGGGAGTGTCAGAGGTGTACCTGGGAGTGTCAGAGGTGTTCCTGGGAGTGTCGGAGGAGTACCTGGCAGCGTCAAAAGAGTACCTTGGAGTGTCAGAGGTGTACCTGGAAGTGTCAGTGGTGTACCTGGGAGTGTCAGAGTTGTACTTGGGAGTGTGATTGGTGTACCTGGGAGTGTCAGAGGTGTATCCGGAAGTGTCAGAGGTGTACCTGGGAGTATCAGAGGTGTACCTTTGAGTGTCAGGGGTGTACCTGGGAGTGTCAGAGGTGTACCTGGGAGTGTCAGAGTAGTACCTGGGAGTGTCAGAGGTGTACCTGGGAGTGTCTGAGGTGTACCTGGGAGTGTCAGGGGAGAACCAGGGAGTGTAAAAGGTGTACCTGGGAGTGTCAGAGGTGTACCAGGGAGTGTCTGAGGTGTACCTGGGAGTATCGGAGGTGTACCTGGGAGTATCGGAGGTGTACCTGGGAGCGTCAGAGGTGTACCTGGTAGTATCATTGGTGTACCTGGGAGTGTCAGAGGTGTATCTGGAAGTGTCAAAGGTGAACCAGGGAGAGTCTGAGGTGTACCTGCTAGTATCGGAGGTGTACCTGTGAGTATCGGAGGTGTACCTGGGAGTGTCAGAGGTGTACCTGACTGTCAGTGGTGTACCTGGGAGTGTCTGAGGATTGTACTGGGAGTGTCAGGGAGAACAGAGTGTAAGGGTGTACCTGGGAGTGTCAGAAGTGTTCCTGAGGGGTGTCAGAGGTGTACCTGAGTGTCAGTGGTGTAGAGTCAAGGTGTGTCAGAGGTGTACCTGGGAGTGGAGGTTGTACCTGGAAGTGTCAGATTGTACCTGGGAGTGTCAGGGGTGTACCTGGGAGTGTCAGAGTGTAGCTGGGGTGCCTGAGGTGTACCTGGAGTTGTCAGGGGTGGCAGCAGGGAGTGTCAGGGGTGTACCTGGGTGTCATAGGTGTATCTGGAGTGTCAGAAGTGTAGCCTGGGAGTGGCAGCAGTGTGCCTGGGAGTGTCAGAGGGTGTACCTGGAAGTGTCAGAGGTGTACACCAGGGTGTCAGAGGTGTACCTGGGAGTGTCAGGGCGTACCTGGGAGTGTCAGGGCTGGAAGTGTCTGAGGTGTGCCTGTGAGTGTCTGAGGTGTACCTGGGGTGTCAGAGGTGAACCTGGAGTGTCAGAGGGTACGGGTGTCAGTGTTGTACCTTGGGTGTCATTGGTGTACCTGGAGTGTCAGAGGTGTACCTGTGTCAGGGAGCTGGAAGTGTCAGAGGTGGTGCCTGGGAGTGTCAGAGGTGTAACTGGGGTGCCAGAGGTGTACAGGAGTGTCAGAGGAGTACCTGGGAGTGTCAGAGGGTGTACCTGGGTGTATGGTGTTCCTGGGAGTATCGGAGGTGTACCTGGGAGTATCAGAGGGGTGTACCTGAGTGTCAGAGGTGTACCTGGGAGTATCGGAGGGTGTATCTGGGAGTATCGGAGGTGGACCTGCGGAGTGTCAAGAAGTGTCCTGGAATTGTCAGAGGTGTACCTGAGGAGTGTCAGGGGTGTAACTGGGAGTGTCCGGAGGTGCTAACTGGGAGTGTCAGGGAGGTGTACACGGGAGTGTCAGAGGTGTACCTGGGAGGTGTCATGGAGTGTACCTGGGCGTGTCAGGGGTATAGCTGGGAGTGTCAGGGGTGTACCTGGGAGTGTGTCAGAGTTTACCTGCGAGTGTCAGAGGTGTACCTGGGAGTGTCAGGGGTGTAGCTGGGGTGTCAGGGGTGTACCTGGGAGTGTCAGGGGTTTACCTGCGAGTGTCAGAGGTGTACCTGGGAGTGTCAGGGGTGTAGCTGGGAGTGTCAGGGGGTGGCTCGGGAGTGTCCAGAGGTGTACCTGGTGGTGTCACAGGGTGTACCTGGGAGTTTAGTGGGGTGGATCACCGAGAGTATCAGGGGTGTACCTGGAGTGTCAGGGGTGTACCTGGGAGTGTCAGGGATGGCCTGGGAAGAAAGAGTTGTACCTGGGAGTGTCAGTGGTGTACCTGGGGTGTCAGGAGGTGTACCTGGTAGTGTCTGAGAGGTGTACCTGGGGTTTCAGTGGTGGCCTGAGTGTCAGGGGTGGCCTGGGAGTGTCAGAGTGTACCTGGGAGTGTCAGGGATGTACCTGGGAGTGAGAGGTGTACCTGGGAGTGTCAGTGGTGTAACTGGGAGTGTCAGGGGTGTACTGGGAGTGTCAGGAAGTGTAACTGGGAGTGTCGAAGGTGTAGCTGGGAGGTGTCAGAGGTGTACAGGGTGTCAGGGGAGGTGTACTGGGAGTGTCAGAGGTGTACCTGGGGTGTCAGAGGTGTGCCGGAGTGTCAGAGGGTACAGGAGTGTCAGGGGTGCACCTGGGAGTGTCTGAGGTGTACCTGGGGGTCTGAGAGTTGTGCCTGGGAGTGTCTGACGTGTACCAGGTATTGTCAGGGTGCACTTGGGAGCGTTAGAGGTGTACCTGGGGTGAAAGCCTGGGAGTGTCAGTGGTGTCCCTGGGGTGTCAGGTGTGTACCTGGAGTGTCAGAGGAGTACCTGGGAGTGTCAGAGGTGTACCTGGGGTGTCATAGGTGTGACCTGTGAGTGTGTGTGATGCCTTGGGAGTCATGAGGTGTACCTGGGAGTGTCAAGTGTGTACCGGGGGTGTCAGAGGAGTACCTGGGAGGTGTCAGAGGTGTACCTGGAGTGTCAGAGGGTACATGGGAGTGTCAGTGGTGTACCTGGGAGTGTCAGGTGTGTGGAACTGGGAGTGTCGGGAGGTGTAACTGGGGGTGTCAGAAGTGTGACCTGGGAGTTTCCGAGGTGCAACCAGGAGTATCAGGGGGTGTACCTGGGAGTGTCAGGGGGTAGCCTGGGAGTGTCAGGGGTTTACCTAAGAGTGTCAGAGGTGTACCTGGGTGTCAGGGTTGTAGCTGGGAGTGTCAGGGGTGTGGGGTGTCAGAGGTGTACCTGGGTAGTGTCTGAGGTGTACCTGGGAGTTTCAGTGGTGTACCTGGGGCTTATCAGGTGTGTACCTGGGAGTGTCAGGGGTGTACACTAGTGTCGAGGGATGTACCTGGGAGTGTCAGAGGTGTTGGGTGTCAGGAGTGTATCTGGGGTTTCAGATGTGTGCCTGGGATTATCAGGGGTGTGCCTGAGGAGTGTCAGGGGGTGCCTGGGAGTGTCGGGGTGTGCCTGGGAGTGGGGTGTACCAGGGGTGTCTGGGGTGTACCTGGGGTGTCGGAGGTGTTCCTGGGGTGTCAGGGGGTGTGCCTGGGGTGTCAGGGGTGTACCTGCAGGTGTCAGAGGGTACATGGGAGTGTCTGGGGTGTGCCTGGGGTGTCAGAGGTGTTCTTGGGGTGTCTGAGGTGTGCTTGCAGGTGTCAGTGGTGTACCTGGAGTGTCTTAGGTGTGCCTGGAGAGTCAGAGAGTGCACCTGGGAGTGTCTGAGGTAGCCTGGAGTGTCAGGGTGTACCTGGGAGTGTCAGAGGTGTGCCTGGGGTACGGAGGTGCTAGGGTGTCAGTGGTGTACCTGGGGTGTCAGGGTGTACCTGGGTGTCTGAGGTGTGCCTGGGGTGTCTGAGGTGTACCTGGGGTGTATGGGAGGTGGGCAGGGTGTCTGGGTGTGTACCAGGGAGTGTGAGGAGGAGTACCTGGGAGCGTCAGATGTGCCTGGGAGTGTCGGGGTTGTACCTGGAAGTATCGGAGGTGTGCCTGGGAGTGTCAGGGGTGGCCTGGGAGTTTCAGGAGTGAACCTGGGAGTGTCAGTGAATTGTACCTGGGAGTCATGCATTGATGCACTGGGAGTGTCAGGCGTGTACCTGAGTGTCAGGGCTGGAAGTGTCAGAGGTGTGCCTGGGAGTGTCTGAGGTGAACCAGGGGTGTCAGGGGTACCTGGGGTGTCAGAGGTGTACCTGGGATTATCGGAGGTGTACCTGGGGAGTGTCAGAGGTGTGCCTGGGGTATCGGAGGTGTCTGGGGTATCGGAGGTGTACTGGGGTGTCAGGGGTGCTGGGAGTATCAGGGGTGTGCCTGGGTGTCAGAGGTGTACCTGGGGTGTCAGAGGTGTGCCTGGGGTGTCAGGGGTGTACCTGGGAGTGTCAGGTGTGTAACTGGGAGTGTCAGGGGTGTAACTGGGAGTGTCAGATGTGTACCTGGGAGTGTCAGGGGTGGCCTGGGAGGTGTCAGGGTGTAACTGGGAGTGTGGAGTGTAGCTGGGGTGTCGAAGGTGTAGCTGGGAGTGTCTGAGGTGTGCCTGGGGTGTCAGAGTGTGCCTCAGGGTGTCAGGCCTCGGGTATCAGGGTGTACCTGGGAGTGTCAGGGGTGTACCTGGGGGAATCAGGTGTTTACCTGGAGTGTCAGAGGGGTGTACCTGGGGTGTCAGTGGTGTAACTGGGAGTGGGGGTGTAACTGGGAGTGTCAGAGGTGTGCCTGGGAGTGTCAGGGATGTACATGGGAGTGTCAGAGGTGTAACTGGTAGTGTCTGAGGTGTGTACCTGGGAGTTTCAGTGGTGTACCTGAGAGTATCAGGGGTGTACCTGGGAGTGTCAGGGGTGTACCTGGGAGTGTCAGGGATGTTGCCTGGGAGTGAAAGAGGTGTACCTGGGAGTGTCAGTGGTGTAACTGGAATTGCATGGGTGTAACTGGGAGTGTCAGGGGTTACTAGAGGTGTCAGAGGTGTACCTGGGGTGTCAGGGGTTGTAGCTGGGGTGTCAGGGGTGTGCCTGGGGTGTCAGGAGGTGTACCTGGTAGTGTCTGAGGTGTGCCTGGGGTTTCAGTGGTGTATCTGAGGTATCAGGGGTGTGCCTGGGAGTGTCAGGGGTGTACCTGGGGAGTGTCAGGGATGTACCTGGGAGTGAAAGAGGGTGTACCTGGGATGTGGTGGTGTCCTGGGAGTGTCAGGGGTGTACCTGGTAGTGTCAGAGGTGTACCTGGGGTTTCAGTGGTGTACCTGAGGAGTATCAGGGGTGTACCGGGTGTCGGGGTGTACCTGGGAGTGTCAGGGATGTACCTGGGAGTGAAAGGTGTGCCTGGGGTGTGGTGGTGTAACTGGGGTGTCAGGGGTGTAACTGGGGTGTCGGAGTGTAACTGGGGGTGTCAGAGGTGTAACTGGGGTGTCTGAGGTGTGCCTGGGGTGTCAGAGGTGTGCCTGGGGTGTCAGAGGTGTACCTGGGAGTGTCGGGGTGTGCCTGGGGTGTCAGAAGTGTACCTGGGAGTGTCAGAGGTGCACCTGGGAGTGTCTGAGGTGTAACTGGGAGTGTCTGAGGTGTACCTGGGAGTGTCTGACGTGTACCAGGTATTGTCAGAATTGTACTTGGGAGCGTTAGAGGTGTACCTGGGAGTGAAAGAGGTGTACCTGGGAGTGTCAGTGGTGTCCCTGGGAGTGTCAGGTGTGTACCACAGGTGTCAGAGGTACCTGGGGTGTCAGAGGTGTACCTGGGGTGTCATGGGTGTGCCTGTGAGTGTGTGGAAATGTGCCTGGGAGTCCATGAGGTGTGCCTGGGAGTGTCAAGTGTGTGCCAGGGGTGTCAGAGGGAGTACCTGGGAGGTGTCAGAGGTGTACCTGGGGTGTCAGAGGGGTACATGGGAGTGTCAGTGGTGTACCTGGGAGTGTCAGGTGTGTAACTGGGAGTGTCGGAGGTGTAACTGGGAGTGTCAGAAGTGTACCTGGGAGTTTCAGAGGTGTACCTAGGAGTATCAGGGGTGTACCTGGGAGTGTCAGGGGTGTACCTGGGAGTGTCAGGGGTTTACCTAAGAGTGTCAGAGGTGTACCTGGGAGTGTCAGGGTTGTAGCTGGGAGTGTCAGGGGTGTACCTGGGAGTGTCAGAGGTGTACCTGGTAGTGTCTGAGAGGTGCCTGGGGTTTCAGTGGTGTACCTGAGACTATCAGGTGTGTGTACCTGGGAGTGTCAGGGGTGTACCTGGGGTGTCAGGGATGTACCTGGGAGTGTCAGAGGTGTACCTGGGAGTGTCAGAAGTGTATCTGGGAGTTTCAGGGGTGTACCTGGGGTATCAGGGTGTGCACAGAGTGTCAGGGGTGTACCTGGGAGTGTCAGGGGTGTGCCTGGGAGTGCCAGAGGTGTACCAGGGTGTCTGAGGTGTACCTGGGGTGTCAGGTGTTCCTGGGGTGTCAGGGGTGTACCTGGGAGTGTCAGGGTGTACCTGGCAGTGTCAGAGGGTGCATGGGGTGTCTGGGGTGTGCCTGGGGTGTCAGAGGTGTTCTTGGGGTGTCTGAGGGTGTGCTTGCGAGTGTCGGTGGTGTGCCTGGGAGTGTCTTAGGTGTACCTGGGAGTCAGAGGTGCACGCTGGGTGTCTGAGGGTATACCTGTGAGTGTCAGGGGTGTACCTGGGGGTGTCAGGATGTACCTGGGAATGCCAGGGTGTACTAGGAGTGTCAGTGGTGTACCTGGGGTGTCAGAGGTGTACCTGGGAGTGTCTGAGGTGTACCTGGGGTGTCTGAGGTGTGCCTGGGGTGTGTGAGGTGTTCTTGGGGTGTCTGGTGTACCAGGGGTGTCAGAGGAGTGCCTGGGAGCGTCAGATGTGACCTGGGAGTGTCAGGGGTGTACCTGGAAGTATCGGAGGTGTGTGGGGTGTCAGAGGTGTACCTGGGGTTTCAGAGGTGAACCTGGGGTGTCAGTGGTGTGCCTGGGGTGTCGTTGATGTCTCTGGAGTGTCAGGCGTGTACCTGGAAGTGTCAGGGCTGGGTGTCAGAGGTGTACTGGGTGCTGAGGGTGAACAAGTGTCAGAGGTACCTGGGAGTGTCAGAGGTGTACCTGGGATTATCGGAGGTGTACCTGGGAGTGTCAGAGGTGTACCTGGGGTATCGGAGGTGTATCTGGGAGTATCGGAGGTGTACCTGGGAGTGTCAGAGGTGTACCTAGGAGTATCAGGGGTGTACCTGGGAGGTGTCAGAGGTGTACCTGGGAGTGTCAGAGGTGTGCCTGGGGTGTCAGGGGTGTGCCGGGTGTCAGGGTGTGTAACTGGGAGTGTCAGGGGTGTAACTGGGGTGTCAGATGTGTACCTGGGGAGTGTCAGGGGTGTACCCCTGGGGTGTCGGGGTGGAACTGGGAGTGTCGGAAGTGTAACTGGGAGTGTCGAAGGTGTAACTGGGAGTGTCTGAGGTGTACCTGGGGTGTCAGAGGTGCACTCGGAGTGTCAGAGGTGTGCCTCGGGTATCAGGGGTGTACCTGGGGTGTGAGGGTGTGCCTGGGAGTGTGGGTGTTTACGAGTGTCAGAGGTGTACCTGGGGTGTCAGTGGTGTGGGAGGTGTCAGGGGTTGTAACTGGGAGTGTCAGAGGTGTGCCTGGGGTGTCAGGGATGTACCTGGGGTGTCAGAGGTGTAACTGGTAGTGTCTGAGGTGTACCTGGGAGTTTCAGTGTGGTGGTGTACCAGGTATCAGGTGTGGGAGTGTCAGGGTGTGCCTGGAGTGTCAGTGATGTACCTGGGGTGAAAGTGTGCCTGGGGTGTCAGTGGTGTAACTGGGTGTGTTGGGTGTGTTTGGGTGTCAGGGTACCTAGTGTCAGTGTGCCTGATTGTCAGGGGGTGTGGCTGGGGTGTCAGGGTGTGCCTGGGGTGTCAGTGTGCCTGGTGTGTCTGGGGAGTTTCAGTGGTGTGTCTGGTGTGTATTCAGGTGTGCCTGGGTGTCGGGGTGTACCTGAGTGTCAGGGATGTTACTGGGTGAAGGTGTGCCTGGGGTGTCAGTGGTTTGCCTGATGTCAGAGGTGTGCCTGGTGGTCTCTGAAATTGCCTGGGGTTTCATTGGTGTGCCTGGGGTATCAGAATTGTGCCTTAGGGGGTGTCAGGGTGTACGGGAATATGAGGATGTTTTACCAAGGAATTGAAAGGAATTATGCCTGGGGAGTGTCATTAGTGTGGCTAGAGATTATCGGAACTTGGCTGGAGTCAGGTGACCAGGAGTGTCAGTGTAACAGGTGTCTGGGGTGTACACAGGTGTCAGGGTGTACTGGGGTGTCAGAGTGTGTACATAGAATTGTCAGAGGTGTACTGGGGAATTATCAGAGTACTAGGTGTCAGAGGTGCCTGGGGAGTGTCTGGTGTGACTGGGAGTGTCTGGTGTAAGTGTCTGTGTACCAGGTATTCAAATTGTAGGGAGCGTTAGAGGTGTGCCTGGGGTGAGGTGTGGGGTGTCAGTGGTGTCCTAGGGTGTCAGGTCTGTGTACAGGTATCCCAGAGATGCCTAGGTGTCAGGTGTGCCTGGGGTGTCATAGGTGTGGGTGTGTGAAATGTGCCTGGGGTCCATGGGGTGTGCCTGGGGTGTCAGGTGGTGTGCCAGGGGTGTCAGGTGCCTGGGGTGTCGAAGTGTGCCTGGGAGGTGTCAGAGGTGCATGGGGTGGTCAGTGGTGTACTGGGGTGTCAGGTTATGACTGGGGAGTGTGGAGGTGTATTAGGGGTGTCAGAAGTGTGCCTGGGGTTTCCGGGTGCCTAGAATTATCAGGGGTGTACCTGGGGAGTGTCGGTGTGCAAATTATCGGAGGTTTACCTAAAGTGTCAATTGTGCCTGGGGTGTCAGGGGTTGTGGCTGGTCAGGGGGAATTGTGCCTGGGAGTGTCAGAATTATTCTGGTAGTGTCTGGGGTTGTACTGGGGTTTCAGTGGTGTACCTGGGACTATCAATTGTGTACTATCAAGTGTCAGGGTGTGCAGAGTCAGGGATGTACCTGGGGAGTGTCAGAGTGTACCTGGGGTGTCAGAAGTGTCTGGGGTTTCAAGTGTCACACCAGGGGTATCAGGTGTGCCTGGAGTGTCAGGGGTGTGCCTAAGTGTCAGGGTGTGCCTGGGGTGCCAGAGGTGTGCAGAAGTGTCAGAATTAATGCCTGGGGAATTGTCAGGAGGTGTTCTGGGAGTGTCAGGGTGTACCTGGGAGTGTCAGGGGTGTGCCTGGCAGTGTCAGAGAGTACATGGTGTCTGAGGTGTACACCAAGTGTCAGAGTGTTCTTGGGTGTCTGAGGTGTAGCAGTGTCGGTGGTGTACCTGGGGAGTGTCTTAGGTGTACCTGGGAGAGTCAGGTGCACTGGGAATATCTGGTATACCTGTGAGTGTCAGTGTACCTGGGGTGTCAGGTGTACCTGGGAATGCCAGAGGTGTGCCTAGGTGTCAGTGGTGTACATGGGGTGTCAGTGTGCCTGGGGTGTCTGAAGTGTACCTGGGGTGTCTGAGGTCAACAGGGTGTGTTCCTGGGGTGTCTGGTGTGCAGGGGGTGTCAGAGAGTGCCTGGGGCGTCAGATGTGTGCCTGGGTGTGGTGTGGAGTATCAGTGTGCCTGGGTGTCAGAGGTGTACTGGGGTTTCAGGTAGACAGGGGTGTCAGTGGTGTGCCTGGGGTGTGTTGATGTGCCTGGAGTGTCGGGCGTGTGCCTGGAGTGTGTCAGGGCTGGAGTTAATCAAGAGGTGTGCTGGGGTGTCACAGAATTGAACCAGGGTGCAGAGGAGTGCAGGTGTCAGGTATGCAAGTTATCAGGAGGTGTGCCAGTGTCAGAGTGTGCCTGGGAGATATCAGGAAGTGTATCTGGGGAGTATCAGGTGTACTGGGGTGTCAAGTGTACCTAGGGTATCAGAGGTGTACACCAAGATTATCAAGTGTACCTGGGGAATTATCAGTGTACCTGGGGTGTCAGGGGTGTGCCTGGGGAGTGTCAGGTGTGTAACTGGGAGTGTCAGGGTGTGGTGTCAGATGTGTACTGGGGAGTGTCAGGGGTGTGCCTGGGGAGTGTCCAGGGTGTGGCTGGGGTGTCGGAAGTAACTGCAGTGCAGAAAATTGTAATAGGGTGTCTGAGGTGTACCTGGGGTGTCAGAGAATTGTACCTCAGGTGTCAGTGTGCCTCAGATTATCGAGGGTGTACCTGGGGAGTGTCAGTGTACACAAGTGTCAGGTGTTTACCTGCAAGTGTCAGAGGTGTGCCTGGGGTGTCCCTAATTAGTGTAACTGGGGAACAGGTGTAACTGGGGAGTGTCAGAGTGCCAAGTGTCAGGGATGTGCCTGGGAGTGTGGCAGTAGTGTCTGGTGTGCCTGGGGTTTCATTGGTGTGCCTGGGGTATCAGAGTTTACCTTGGGTGTCGGTGTGCTGGGGTATCAGTGATGTCTTGGGGTGAGTGTGCCTGGGGTGTCAGTGGTGTGGCTGGGGTGTCGGTTGTCTGGATGTCAGAAGTGTACTGGGATTGTCTGGGTGTACTGGGGTGTCAGTGTGTACGGTGTGTGTTTGGGGTTTTAGAGGTGTGTCTGTGAGTATGAGTTATTTGTGTCAGGGGTGTGCTGTGGGGTGTCTGGGTGTGTGGGGAGTATAAGGGTGTACCTGGGGAGTGTCAGGGTGTTCTGGGGTGTCAGTGTGTGCCTTGAGTGTCAGGGTGCATGGGGTGTCTGAGTTGTACTGGGGTTTGTGGTGTGCTGGGGTGTTAGGTTTGTATATAGGGGAGTGTCAGGGGTGTGCCTGGAGTGTAGGGATGTGCCTGGGGTGTCAGGGTGTGCTGGGGTGTCAGGAGTGTTTTTGGGTTTCAGGGGTGTCTGGTGTATCAGGGGATGTGTGGAGTGTCAGGGGTGTACCTGGGGGTGTCAGGGGTGTGACTGGGGTGTGCCTGGTGTGTCTGGGGAGTGTCTGGGGTGTGCCTGGGGTGTGGGGTGTTCTGGGGATTGTCAGGTGTGCCTGGGGTGTGAGGTGTGAGTGTGGGTGCATGGGGAGTGTCTGGTGTGGTGGGAGTGTGTGTTTTCCCAGGTTGGGTGTGCTTGCAGTGTCAGTGGTGTGCCTGGGGTGTCTTGGGTGTGCCTGGGGTTGTCATGGTTTGGCCTGGGGTGTCAGTGGTTGTGCCTGGGAGAGTCAGAGGTGCCTGGGAGTGTCTGAAAGGTATGCAGATTGTCAAAGTGTGCACTGAATTGTCAGAGGTGTGGGAATGTGTGCCTAGGGTGTCAGTGGTGTGCCAGTGTCAGGGGTGTGTTGGGGTGTCTGGGGTGTGCCTGGGTGTCTGGGGTGTGGGGTGTATGGTTCTGGGGGTGTCAGGTGTGTGCCAGGGGTGTGTCAGAGTGCCTGGGAGCGTCAGATGTTGTACTAAGGTGTCAGGTGTGCCTGGGATTGTCAGTGGTGTAGCTGGGGAGTGTCAGAGTGTAACTGGGGTGTCAGGAGTGTAACTGGGGTGTCAGTGCTGGGAGTGTCTCAGGGGTGTGCCTGGGATGTCAGAGGGTGTGTATGGGGTGTCAAGTGTACTGGGGTGTCAGAGTGCACGGGGTGTCTGAGTGTGACAGGGAATTATGCAGATGTGTGCCTGGGGTGTCTGATGTGTGCCTGGAATTGTCAGAGTTGTGGCAGGGTGTTGTAGAATTGTGCCTGGGGTTGAAGTTGTGCCTGGGTGTCAGTGGTGTCCTGAGTGTCAGGTGTGTACAGGTGTCAGAGGAGTACCTGGGGTGTCAGACCTAGGTGTCATGGGGTGGCCCTGGGAGTGTCTGAAATGTACCTGCGAGGTCCATGAGGTGTACCTGGGGAGTGTCAAGTGTGTGCAGGGAGTGTCAGAGTGCCTGGGAGGTGTCAGAGTGATGCCTGGGAGGTGTCAGAGGTGTGCATTGGAGTGTCAGAGGTGCATGGGGTGTCAGTGGTGTGACCTGGTGTCAGTGTGTAACTTGGAGTGTCGGAGTGTAACTGGGGAGTGTCAGAAGTGTCCCAGGGTTTCAGTGTACCTAAGTATCAGAGGTGTACCTGGGAGTGTCAGGGTGTGCCTGGGAGTGTCAGGGGTTTACCTAAGTGTCAGAGGTGTGCCTGGGGAGTGTCAGGGGTTTACCTAAGTGTCAGAGGTGTGCCTGAAGTGTCGGGTTGTGGCTGGGGTGTCAGGGGTGTAGCTGGGGTGTCAGAGTGTACCTGGGGTTCAGTGTGCCTAGAAGTGTCAGGGGTGTGCCTGGGGTGTCAGGTGTGCCTGGGATGTCAGGGTGTGCCTGGGGTTGTCAGAGTGTGGGGTGTCAGGGTGTGGCTGGGTGTCAGTGTAACTGGAGTGTCAGTGCCTGGGAAGTGTCAGGGGTTTACCTGCGATTGTCAGAGATTGTTATAGGTGTCAGGGGTGTGGCTGGGGTGTCAGGGGTGTGCCTGGGGTGTCAGGGTTTATAGAGTGTCACAGGTGTACTGGTGATGTCTGGGGTGTGCCTGGGGTTTCAGTGGTGTGCTAGAGGTATCAGAGTTGTGCCTGGGGTGTCAGGGGTGTACTGGGGGTGTCAGGTATGTGCCTGGGAGTGAAGGTGTGCCTGGGGATTGTCAGTGGTGTAACTGGGTGTCAAGGTGTTGACTGGGGTGTCGGAAGGTAACTGGGAGTGTCAGAGGTGTGGCTGGGTGTCTGGGTGTGCACTGGGAGTGTCAGGGGTGTACACATGGGTGTCAGGGGTGTGGGTGTCAGAGAGTGCCTGGGGTGTCAGGTGCTGGGGTGTCCTGGTGTGACTGGGGTGTCTGGGGTGTGCCTGGGGTGTGCAGCGTGTGCCTGGTATTGTGGGGTGTGGCAGGGTCATTGGGGTGTGCACTGGGGTGAAAGGTGTGCCTGGGGTGTCGTGGTGTCCTGGGGTGTCAGGTGTGTGCAAGAGTGTCAGGGAGTGCCTGGGGTGTCAGGGGTGTGCCTGGGGTGTCATGGGTGTGCTGGTGTGAATGTGGGGTCATGGGGTGTGCTGGGGTGTCAGAGTGTGCAGGGAGTGTCAGAGGTACCTGGGAGGTGTCAGAGGTGTGCTGGGGATGTCAGAGGTGCATGGGTGTCAGTGTGTGCCTGGGGTGTCAGGTGTGTAACAGAGTGTCGGGTGTATTTGGAGTGTCAGAGTGTGCCTGGGTTTCAGGGTGTACCTGGGGTATCAGAGGTGTGCCTGGGGTGTCAGGGGTGCCTGGGGAGTGTCAGGGGTTGCCTAAGGTGTCAGGAGGTGTGCCTGGGGTGTCAGGGGTGTGGCTGGGGAGTGTCAGGGGTGTGCCTGGGGTGTGAGTGTGCCTGTTGGTGTCTGGCAATGCATGT